>NW_010256801.1:0-7092 GCF_000690775.1 Eurypyga helias | reverse complement strand
TGTCAGTTGCTCTTCCCTTGTCCACTAATACCATAACCCTGTCATAGAAGGCATCCAAATTTTGTCAGTTGCTCTTCCCTTGTCCACTAATACCATAACCCTGTCATAGAAGGCATCCAAATTTGTCAGGCACGATATGCCCTTGGTGAATCCATGTTGGCTGTCACCAATCACCTCCTCGTTTTCCATGTGCCTAGCATAGATTCCAGGAAGATCTGCTCCATGATCTTGCAAGGCACAAAGGTGAGACTGACTGGCCTGTAGTTCCCTGGATCTTCCTTTTTTCCCCTTCTTAAAGATGGGGGTTATGTTTCCCATTTTCCAATTGGTGGAAACTTCACCAGACTGCCACAACTTCTTGAATATGATGGATAGAGGATTCACAACCTCATCCGCCAGTTCTTTCAGGACCCACAGAGGTATTCCATCAGGTCTCATGGACTTGTGCACCTTCAGGTTCCTCAGGTGTTCCCAAACCTGATCCTCGCTGACCATTGGCGACTTTCCATTCTCCCAGTCCCTGGCCTTGTCTTCCGTGACTCTGGGGGTATGGCTTGTGCCCTTGCCAGTGAAGACTGAGGCAAAAAAAGCATTGAGTACCTCGGCCTTCTCCATATCCTGGGAAACCAGCTCTCCCATTTCCTTCCGCAGAGGGCCCACATTTTCCCTGATCTTCCTCTTATCCCATGTGTACCTACAAAAGCCCTTCTTGTTGTCCTTGATGTCCCTGGTGAAGTTTAATTTTATGAGGGTTTTAGCTTTTTATGTCCTTTTATCTCCCACTGTCGGGATGTTTTGTTACTATACAGCATTCCTTTGCTTGCAGGGAAATCTGGGCTTCAGAGACTTTCTCAGAAATTGTTCAAAATTGTTTTTCAGAGGCTAATCCAATCTTGAGGAGCAATGCTAGAACACGTTAGATGGAAACACCATCACTTTTCTGGAGGAAGGGATGCTTAGATGAGGAACTGGTTGCTTTTATTATTCCCTGAGCCATTTAAGCAATATTAATTTCTCTGCTAGAACAGCCTGCTGTCAGCCTATATGGTCAGCATAATCATTCAGCACAGCAGTTCTGTGCCACAGGAATGCAGTGCTCAGGCTTGTGGATTCACCACAGACTTTTTTCAATTTTCCTTCTCTGTGGAAAAAAAAAAAAAGAAATTAAATTCATTAACACTGATGAGCAAGGAGTGTTAAAGCTCCAAAGTCAAACATCTGAAAGCTGGAAAAATTCAAATGAAGCATCCCCCCCACCAGATGAAATGGACCTTCCATGCTAGGGCCTGACACATGCAATGCACAGAAATGGTCTAAAGAGAAGCAGAGCTACCTCTGTGAAGGGATTGGTGCTACAGCATTCCCTGACCTTCAGGGAAGCTGAACCTTTTATCCTAAAGAACTTTAAAAGCAGTAGATTGTGCATGTGTATTTACCTGTGCAATATGAGCTCTATTATACATGCCATCAATCCTCTATTGTCCATGTCCTCAACAATCAGCCTTCTGATAGAGAACAAGACTGGAGAAAGCTGAGTGCATGTAAAAGACAAAGGTATAACGGCAGTTTTTCTAACTGCAGTGGGAGTGGCTTGTGACTGTTAAATATGAAGTTGGTGCAGAGTTCTCAATGACCTCCATGAGGCTGTCATTTGCTCCATGGTGATTAAACTCCTGATCCCCAGTGAAACGTCATTCATTCATTGTATAGGACAAAGCTTTTAACATTCTGGTAAAATATTCAAGTGTTATTCCCAAAAGGCAGGGGTATTTTAATTAAATTCCCCAAGGAAAATTTATCTTGTCTGAAGGCAATGTGGTGTAATGAAAATGTTCCATATCTATTTCAGTCTTAAATCTATATTCTCCTCCCTTAGGATTCTTATTTGCTAGTAAATTCATAGGGACAATATAAAAAACTGCAAATTTTACTTCATCTTGAAGTTAATCCACAGTTTATTTCAGTAAATGACGATTCTAATCAGCCAACATAAGAAAATGGTGTGGAGTCATACCACTCCTCATCTTTGTTCATACAGGCCAGAGAAATAGGACAAAAGCCAAAAGGACGTCGATCCATACCTGAGACATCTCCATGGTCTGGAAGAAGCACTGTGGAAACCCCAACAGGTATGAGTCATGAACATTACCCAAACTCGGTGTCTCTTCTAATGAGCCAACGGTCTAGTTACAGGGCATTGCTCTCTCCTACCTGCATCTAGCTAGTACTGCTTCCAGAGGAAAGAGACAGCCAAAAAGCACACTGGTCAGTCACAGTGTAGACCTGGAGAATAATACTCAGATGGGTAAAAAAGATAAACTAGATGATCTTTACGGTCCCTTCCAACCTAAACCGTTCTATGATAATACTTCCTAAAGTGTCCTCACTGGACCCACATCACTTACGTCCTCCCAGGAGCCCTAGCAGCAAAGAACTGTTTCTCAGGGGTCCTGCTTTCCCAGCACAGGATAACACAAGGAATTGTTTTCATTCCTATGTCCATCTGCTGTTAAAGTTAATCTATAAGCCATATGTGCAGAAGATGCTTTATAAAACAGTATCCATGCTCAAGTGAATTTTCACAGACAACCTGTCATCTGTACAGAGAAACTTAGTGAACCCAAAGATTACATGCAGGTTTTCTTCTGAGCACTGGCAGGACCTAAGATGAGACCCATTTATACATTTGTTTCCAGTGCTTACTAGTTCAAATGGACTTAATTTAACATTTTCATCAGTATAGAAAGATTTATGTATTTGGTCCCTGGCCATTACAAAAACCTGAAAATTAGAAAATTCATGATCATGGTATTTAAAAGAACATCAATTTATCCTGAAAGCCCTTGATCAGAGATTATATTATATTTTCTATACCTTTACAGAATTCTGAGGGTCTCTATGTTTATCAAGGACATTTTTATTAGACACCTAGGATTTTAGGGATCCATGAGATGCATGATATAAGTACTTTTGCTAAGGTTATGCAAGTTGCTTTTGGAATAGGATCAAACCATAGCCCAAAGCTCCCTACCTCCTTACTTACAGAGCTCCTGTTATTGTATTTAGGTTTGGATAAACTTTTCTCTGGAAGGTGATTGCTCACAGCAGTTAATTTTAAACTTGCAGGCTTAGATCTGGCTCTATGTGTGTGAACAGGCTGTCATCATGCATTCCAGGTTACTCTCAGAAATGAATGTGTCTTTCCTCAGTGTTTCTCAGTGCTGGGGTGTCAGACATTCCTTCTGCTCTGCATTAATCCAATTACTAAACACCTGCAGACATGCAATAACAGTTTTTGTGCCAAGTCCCTTAGAAATGGTTTTATAGGATAATGTAATCTGCTGTCCTGCTATCAGGAGTTGCATTACACACCTGCCAAGCCCTGAGCTGAAAAATAACAATCAACGTTCTAATTCATTGCAAGAATGTTTGGGGGCACATTTAAGAGACAAAATGACATTCTTCTTAATTTCACTGCCATGGAGTCCATTAAACATTTTCAACTTGTAGTTAATTTTATTAAAAGCCAATTTCAGTACTAAAATATTTACAGTACAACATGATAAAAACGGGCTTCTCATGGCAACTTAGGCAACTTCCAAAAGATCCATTAAAGAGTGAACTGCTTCAAGCACATATATAGTGTCATTCCAATTCTGTTCTTAGGGATTTATCTGATAATCACCGAAATGCACTTCAAAGTGGAATTTTAAACTATGAAATAATTTGTTTTTCTTGTGCATTTTTTATACTTTTCCCCAAATACATGGGGTTTTTTCTCCTGTTTTTAAAGGGGTTGTGCTCCTCTGAGCTGAAACAAAACTTGTTTCCAGAAGGGAAGACTTTTCAAGGGATAAGTGTTTGTTAGGTGCCAAAGAATAATACAACAGAATGGAATGGAACAGAGATTTAGGAGTCTGAGTCAACTACTGACTGCACCACAAGTTTTTGTACAGCCTTGGGTAGGTCAGCTCATCCTTTTGCAGTGCAGCTTTGTAAAATGCGCATCAATGAATCATAGGAATGTCATTGTGAATAGTAAAAATAATTAATATATTCCTAGAAGGCCTCTTTTTGAGTCCTGCGTTTGCTCCATGAAAGACAAGTGTGGTCCTTTACTAACCTAAACAGCTCATCTTTTCATCTGTAGGACTATTTATATACATCCAAATGTCTTCTTATTCCATCATGCTCCATTAATTTCAAGTCCAGGAATGCAAAGAGTGCAAAGTTATTTAAAGAAATACAACAATACCAAGCATAAACTTGAAAGAAATTCTCTATAATAATCCATACCCCTGTTTACCTTGTCAAGGAATATGCAGCAATGGTAGCATGTGCGTGGTTCAGGAAGAGAAATTGGATTTGACCAGAGTCACCTGCAGTTTATAGCACTGCAGTCACTGCTGAGGGCTGACATAATGTCCTAAGGGGTCTTTTGCACAGCTATAGACAAGACAGCAAGACACCGCTAGCCAGAAAGAGCATTCCAAGGCTACGGCCCCGTGTACTAACTCCTTCCAACTAACTTTACATTCCTCCATCCCATATTTAACCTTCAGCCCCCCACTTGAAACAGGCAGTCTGACAGTAATAATAGTAGTCACAAGAAAAGGTAACCTCTGTCATACTAATAATTTTTTAAAACTTAAATGCCCAGGATGTGATTTTAATTAAAATGCACACTGCCTGGCTTGTCTATTTCCAGGAGAAGGCTTCTCTCTCAGAAGAATGGTGATCTGTTATACCTATTTGCAATCCCACACTTAGAGGGCAGTCCCATCATTACGCAGCCAGATTTGTAGACAGCACGTTTAGTGGTACATAAACATGGAAATGAATCTGTTTTGCCTTAAGTTTGGTTTTGCCCAATAACCTTTGTATGAACAGTATTTTGGAATAATCAAAACAAAGGATATTTTTTCACTTTAGTAGCTCCTGTCGATGTAACAGTTTTGCACAGTCTCCTGTATAGCTTCTAGTAAGAGGAAGATATTTGGACTGATTACCTGACAAATCTATTATTACAGTTTGTACATGACTGATACGTAGGGATGATGAGGTACCGATTTACAGGTGGAAGGACTAACCTCTTCCCTCAGTGTATGCCATACAGAGACGCTTATACATAGTTTTAGCTTCACATTTGTAGACATCTGCCTCCACCCATCACAGTGTAACTCGTTCTAGTGCTGGCTGTTTCTTCCTTAACATCTTCTTGGGGTTTTAGGACAGCATTTTGCAGATTTGTTTTGTTTTGTTTTACAGAAGAGTCCAGATTCTCAAGTCCTTTTTTGGGGAGTAGGATGGGGGGGTCATCAAGATCTATTTATCTATGCTGAGAGAAGAATTGAAGTCTTTGACATCAATATTGTGTTAGGCTTTAAGCAGTACTGCAGAAGTTAGAAAACTCTTGCCATTTTTCCCTATACAGGCAAAAACTTGTATTTTGCCTTCCACAAAAATGCACAGTAAAATCCCAAGACAGTGCAGCTAAAATAGTCATAAATGATTGTGTTCATAATCCGATGGACCTTCTAAGTGGCCCAGAATGAAAACTGAATATCACAATATATTATACCAGGATCCTCTCCAAAATAAAGGACTTGATGCAAAGTGCTTTGCCTCAGCCCTACCATACCCTCTACTGTTCTCCCACTGTAGGGACTTCTATTGTCTGCACTGGGTCACTGCATCATCACAGCTACTTTGCACATACAGAAGCTATATTTGCAGAGAAACCAGAAGATACTTCTGTGTGTGTTCCACCTAATATGTATTTTAAATAGCCTAAATATTGTATTTGCATGAGTAATGCCTGTACTATGGACTTAGGGATCCACGTAACTTGCCTTTTTTATTTTCTGTTTTCCCAGAGGCGAGCTTAATGCCCAGTCCCCTTTCTACAGAAGTCAGTAAGAGCCTTGATACTTATTTCAAGAGAAGGGAGGTCAGTCCCACTGGGGGTCCTATATGGCTTAAAAATGACACAACTTATTGCACAGAGGAAGGTCCAAATGGCTCCATATGTTGCTCTCATGCTGGGCTGACTGATTTGAGGGGAAGGTCAGCCCATTGTACAAAGGGCCAAAGAGTGAATAACACATTTGCTGCATGCCTGGGAGAGGAAGCTTGAAGCTGGGAAGTGAGTCTGGCTTTTTAATTCCCACTGGGCCTAGCATCCATCAGAAGTTACTCCTGCTCAGAGCCTGTACAGCCTCAGCACGTATTTTCAGCTTTGTTTCATTTTAAACAGAAACAAACATTCCCTACCTTTTGGAATCTTAAAATGCAGGCATTGATTATGGATCAAAACAGGAGTGTCCTACTCTATACTGATGCTGTACTTGAGAAAATAATAACAGAGGAGAGCTGGAGAATGGACCTAGTCGTTCTCTGTCTGTCTTCAAGACCATCATGTAAAATATCATTCACAAAAGGTGTTTCAAGGATTTTTGTTCGCAGATATTTTCTGCATCTGTGAATCAGCAGATGTATTTGGAGAACATGAACTTCAAACCAATGGGCTCCTTTCCCCCAGGAAACAGTTCAATTTCTGTGATGGTCAGTCAAAAAATTCCCTCTGGGTAAAGAGTAACTTCCACAGCCGTGCAGCGCAGATGACACAGATGCTTCTCTAGGCTGCCTCTTGTGACAGAAAATTCGATGCTATTATCATGCATCTCCTCTGAAGACGCACTGCTCCCAGCCCAGAAATGCAGCGGTGGTGGTCAGGGAACCTCCAGGAAAATGGGCAGCCCGTGCTGTCTCTGCAGTCCTGACAAGGTAGGACAGCAAGAGACTGAGAGAAAATTTTCAGAGTTGGATTTCAACCCTGTTTTCCTACCCACGGTATGCCTTTTTAGGTTTTCTTTTTCCATGAAGGAAATACTCAGAATTTTGCACTTTTCCTCAGTTTCACATAGTCACTTAATTCACATGCCATTTTTTCCTTATTCTTGAATGGAAAACAAAGGAGTAACACCATGACAATTCTTCCCTTTCCCTTGCCTTTTCTGTATGCCCTCAGGAGGAGGACGACTTGTAGCATTCATTACATAAAAAGTTGAGTTCTAAGCAAACCCTTTTTTA
>NW_010256800.1:342-2637 GCF_000690775.1 Eurypyga helias | reverse complement strand
GGGGGTGGGGGGAAATAGGCACACTTTTAATCTTAAAAACTACAGTATTTCTTTGTAACGAAGTCTGAAAGTGCTATATTTATTGGATTTCTTTTGTGAAGCATATTGTTTAATTATCTTTAATAGTATAGATTCAGCATATGAATTCTCTCTTTTATTCTTCTTTTTGGCTGAAGCTAATAAAATTTAGCTATGATTTACATTCGAGAGCAAGGGAAATCTTGCTCTTCCCCAAAACACAGTGCACATTTCATTATGCAGAGCTGAAGAAGCAATCCCTGTTTTAGGTTTCCATCTTGCACATTATATCCTAAGTCTCCTGTTGTGTCCAATTACACTTGTGAACCCGGAAAGCGTGAAGCATGAGTCTCTTCAGATATTAGTCCCGCTGACTGCAAGGCTCCCTTGTCTGCACGTTATTGTAGGACCTTGTGGCTGAATGACATGGGAGTTTAAAGTTTCCACCTGTACTTTCTGGGTACATATGCTCATTTCGGTTCAGGCTGACCCTTATATGAAAAGAACATGAAAAGTATAATTATCTTTGTGTCTTAACTCTGCCTGAAAGCTGCATGGATGTCTACAGTCTTCAGGGAAGATGTCTACAGTTTCCATTCTCATATACAATTGCCCCAATGCACAAGAAAATTTCATCCATGTGCATGCAAACTGGAATAGGCAAGAGGGAGTACACTGTGCTCTGAGTGCTCAGTGTGTCAAAAGGAACAGGAGCGCAAACTCCCAATGGTAATTAAGCCTTGCTGGGAAATCGAGCATATGTCACATAGAATACACTGTCTCTTCTGTTTTCCTTCACTCCCTCCCCCCTCAGTCCCATTTTGGTTAGAATGGAATCAAAATATGGAATGAGGGGGAGATTTTAAGTAAATCTTAACAGCAGCTTTTCAGTTGTAGGAAAATCTGTTGTTTGGATAACAGATTCTTAACTGATAGGAGAGAGAAAGGAAAGCAACTGCAGTGAGACAGAACAAAAAACCTGTCACAATAGAGAAATCTTCGTGAACCCACAGAAAGGGTCCCTGGAAAGCTCTATGGGAGAACGAGAGTGGCAGAGCCCTTATGAAATGCAGATGCTCAGGGAGGGAAGGCAGGAGGAAGAAATAGAGGCTATTTGCTCATCCGGTCTTAGCTGGAATCAGAGGTGGCTGTCTTTCCTACCACACATCAAATCAAGCTCCGGAACTCCGGAACAAAAGCAGTTCAATACAGACTGTCTGCAGCTATGTCTTTTTTATTCTCCTTTTTCAACCAATGCCTCATTCAGCCTCCCCCACCTCCCCCAAAAAGTCAGTTTGGAAACAACTGTCATTACATAGCATATTTTCCTCATTATAAGGCACTTAAAGAACAAGAAAAAGCCATCTGCTGTAACTTGGCTGCCCTTTCCATTTTAGGTTAATCCACATCTCTGGCTTTTTCATCATCATTCCCAATTAAAACCTTCTCCAAAACAAATTTAGATGGGTTTACAATTTTTATTTAAACTTCCTTATTCAATTCCAGTCATTTTGGCAGGGTATCTGACAAAATCTTCATATCTTATATGAAATATTTCTGCCTAAGCTTTGTACACATAACTGATTTTCCATTTTTAGACTGGTCTCTGGGGAAAAGGACCACAATCTCCCATGTGATTAATAGTCCCAGCTTTGTGCTGGATAATGAAGTGCAATGGCATCACAGCACACCTTGAGTTGTAAATACTTCCTTGTACAGAGTTCTCATGCGGAGCTTTCCGTTCACTTCCACTTTGCATTTCTAGGAGACTGCTAGAAGAAGCTGTTGTACTGTGCTTTGTACAATCAGAATTACATCGTGTCCTGTCTCTTGAGGAGACATTTGATTTTTATTCTGCCTAGTTCTAGCTATTGTGCCTTAATCTAATATAAAAGTATCTGTGCAGAGAGCAGAATGATGGGAAATGCTTGCCCTGGAGTTCTAACACTGTCTTCCCTGTTTCAGGCTTGTTAATGAACAGCAAAACAAAACAACAAGCCAGCAAGTCTGAGCTTCTCTTGGATATCACAGGAGGCACATGGAATGGCTTCTCCCAGGCATACTGATCGCTTTTACCACATTTATAGTACTCTAATAAATTCTTCTTGGAGCCACTCCAGGCACTTGTAATTAATTCTCAGTAGGATGCTCATAGTAGTCACCCCGGATCAGAAAGGTCAGGACTTTGTCTGTGCCTTTACAACATCAGTAAAAATTAAATACCCACTTTCCCCAAAGGTCATTGCAAGCCGAATACACTAAACGATCAATCTCAAT
>NW_010256800.1:0-271 GCF_000690775.1 Eurypyga helias | reverse complement strand
GAAACCACTTTCGGTGTTGATCTAATCCTCTCTCCTGTGCAAGCAACTGATGAAGACATAGGCAGGAGAAGTGACAGACCCCCCACTGAACACGTGAAGAGCCATTCACCTATGGGGACTCCGGCTTTAATTAATCTCCCTGACTTCTTAGGGTGGCTAAAAGAGGAAAATCCGGGCTGGCAAACATCTGTTGCACTGCGCACGCAGCAGCAGTTCAAGGTAAAAGCCTGCGTAACCTGAAGGAGAAGGCTTCCCCTGCTGACGACTCCGC
>NW_010256799.1:0-7508 GCF_000690775.1 Eurypyga helias | reverse complement strand
TGTATGTACACACACATACATATACTTGTGTGCATATACTGCCATGTAATGGCTAAAATATAGTGCCAGTTTAAGCCTCATTCTGCACCTTTTCTCTTGCTCATGAGTAACCTTATTATACAGTTTGCATATGAGTCTAGAAACTAAAGATTAATTGTAAAGTATTTTTCTTACATATCTTTATGGATTCTTTGATTTTATCCAAAGCCAGAGAGGAATTGAGAACAAAACCACTTAAAAAAATCAAGGGAATTTTTGTTATCATATACAGGGTGTCACAAAACATTGTTCAGAGAATTAGTGATCCAAGATTGAAATAATTATCCAATCTGCATAAGCCAATAAACTATCTTAATTTTTTTAATATATGGTCCTTTTGCATTTCCAAGTACAAAATACTGAGCTACATGATACATTTATGAAAAACTTATCCAGACATAATAGAAATATACCTTCCATAATAATGATCTCTGAACATCCTTAGAGAACCACTGTCCCTTGTTCCACATGGACAGTTTAGCAATCTGCTTAGACGTCTTGTTAGGTTGGTAGAGTACAAAATGGTTGAGCATTTTCCTTTTCTGCTCTCATTCTGAGGAAAGACCAATCATTTCAAGCAGAAGCAATATATCATAACCCTGCTTCCCTGTTGTTCTGATTTAAGAAGAAATCTGTGAACATTTTAGGTGATCCATCCCTTAGTACAGCAGATAGCACACCCAAAATATGTAGTGTTGCTTTAGAAATAACTGTCAGGATGTCCTATGGGCTGGGGGCACCCTGTGGGTCAGGGACCAAGAGTGTTGTGGTCCCCAGGTCCATCAAGGCAGGGCTCATCCCACTGCCCCAGTTGAGAGCAGGGCATCAGCGGGAGCACCAGGGCAGCCCCAGCCACAGGCACTGGCCACTTCCCTTGAGACAAGGTTTCCATTACTGCCTGGAGTTTCAGAGTTTGAAACACCAAACAAAACCTTCACTTCCCATTTGCTGCTATTCTTTTTTTCCAGCCAGGTTGAAGCCACATATATATTAATATAATTATACAATTAATGCCATTTTGTTGAACTTAGTTTGACTGAGGGTTGAATAACAATTTAGACTGATTCTGGTAATTTCTGATTTGATGTCATTATTTCTTACTAATGAAAGCAATATCAGACCTCTTCCTTTTAGTTTACATTTAGTAATTTGTTGGACAATGTGACAACAGGAATTCTGTAAGCATGGACTTAATGCCAGTATCTTATTTCAAGGCTGCTTTGCCTTTAAAGCAGAAAGAAAAATTCTTCAGCTATAGTAAATTACTGCCCATTGCCCCTAAAACCCATGCCAACAATTTAAACAACTATAGCAAAAGAAAAACGTAAATGTCATGGCACTTAGGTATGAGTGTCAAGATAAACTGTCAAGTATTGATGAAGATGATACCCAAAGCAAGAGGTATGAAGAAAGTAATTTATGGACCCAGAGCCACTGAATTCTCTCTCCCTGAGGCAAGATGTTTGGCAAAAAAATATAAAAAACAAGTGCTGAAAGTTAGACATCCAAATCTATTACTTACCTTTATGAATGATTCCAAAGTTCTGGGTATTCTCAGGTTCCACTGACTTCACTGTCAATATGGACAAGTCAGAGCCTCTGAAAAAAGGCAGATCACATATTTAAATACCAAAGGGTGATTGAAAGGTATAATTGCAGACATTCAAGATTAAAAATACTTCCTTTAAGCATTGCTCAACCAATTCTGTATCTCTAGAATAAAGATGATAGCACAAAGAGGCATTTGTGAGAGCCTGTTAAATAATGTAAATGTAGAACATTAGGCATATGACTGCCTCTGTTATTATCAGGCAGAAAAAAAATCTAGAAAATGTAAGGGTTTTGGAATTTGGAAACTGTATAAAATAGTCAATCTGCTATGCCTAATATTACTTAACAACAAACTTCATAAAAATAGATATACACGGTTGCTTTTAGAAAACTAACAAATACTTCCTGATGTGCACACACTATGAGTCTTGATAATCACATCCTGATCCATTGCATGCTGTTACATATTGTAACTGGATTATGCAAAGGGGAAAAATAGACAAAGTAAAAAATCCCATTCCACCCACTCTGTATTTCTGCTTTCTTTTCCTGTGTTACGATGAAACAAGCAATAAACAGCCGTGTGACATCTAATTGAAGAAATTTTTTATAACACTGTGTTGTTCATGTTTACTACTAATTAAATTGAAGTAGCTTCTTTAAAACAGTTTCTTTCACTTGTGCATTCAAGAAAAGGGCCCAGAACTGTAACAACTTCTGTTCACATGGGCTTTCCTGACCCTTTTTCTGAAATCAAGTGTGGTATGATCAGGCTAGATCAAAGTAAATGGAAAACCTCCTTTAATTACTGTCTCCAGAATATAATCAATACCCTTATCAGTGCCAAAGAAGGTCTGTTCTTTTTGCAGTCTTTCAGTTCCCCACTCCAGTTAAGGAACAGCTGAACAGCACAGCTGTGTTGCATTGCCATTTTGTGCTGCCCATGGCTTGCATGTGCAATGCTTCTAACGGGCACCACAGTGTACTTAGAAGTAATTATGTGAGGTAACAATAACTAATTGATAGAAGTAGCCAAGAATTCTTCAGAAACAATAATAATTCCGCTAAATTTATGTAGGGAGTAGCATATAACATATATAGCAGTCTATTCTTCAGCTCCTTCTTTATGCTCAAAAATCTAACTCTTAATTTCATGTTCACATTAAAAAATATATAATTACTTACAAGCAAAAAAATCCATGGTACAACAGAATTTCCCATAAGCAGATATACCTTTGCAACGCACATCTCGGAGAAATTCCTTTCCCTCACTCACAGCCTGAAGGGCTCACAGAACAGCACCGTGCACAACGTGTGTCGACCCTCTCATTTCACAGCTGTTCTGCATCCTGCTGCTGCCATCACATCTGGCTCTGATGCAAATTGGCCTGCTTTAGGTTGTCTACACTTAACAGGAACAGGTAAGGCATTCCTTTTTTTTTTTTTTTTTTTAATTTAGCCTTGCTTGATATGCACAACTGACCAAGGAGGAGAAAGAACATTCCTTTGGCACTCTGGACATCCTACACCCTTGTGGTACCTGAAATGTATCCCTGAAATGGCAGTTCTTTGACTGCACTGAAGTGAGGGCAGCTTAAAGCTTTGGATTACCAGGGCTGAATTAGTAGTTTTCCAGTATTTTTTGTAAGATAAATGCAACTTTTCTTTTCTTTTCTTTTCTTTTTTCTTTTCTTTTCTTTTCTTTTCTTTTCTTTTCTTTTCTTTCCTTTCCTTTCCTTTCCTTTCCTTTCCTTTCCTTTCCTTTCCTTTCCTTTTCTTTTCTTTTCTTTTCTTTTCTTTTCTTTTCTTTTCTTTTCTTTTCTTTTCTTTTCTTTTCTTTTCTTTTCTTTTCTTTTCTTTTCTTTTCTTTTCTTTTCTTTTCTTTTCTTTTCTTTTCTTTTCTTTTCTTTTCTTTTCTTTTCTTTTCTTTTCTTTTCTTTTCTTTTCTTTTCTTTTCTTTTCTTTTCTTTTCTTTTCTTTTCTTTTCTTTTCTTTTCTTTTCTTTTCTTTTCTTTTCTTTTCTCTCCTCTCCTCTCCTCTCCCCTTCCCTTCCCTTCCCTTCCCTTCCCTTCTCTCTTCTCCTCGCCTCACCTCGCCTTTTCTCCAACACAAGTAATACAATAATTGGGGAGGAAAAATAATAGTACAGACACTCTCAACAGAAAGGATTCCAATGTATCTCAATTCACAGCTGTGCTCCTATTGATCTTCCCTAGAAAAAATAGCACTATGTCCTGTAAATCAACAGTCCTATACTACATCTAGGACTTAAGTGTAGAGGTCACTCAGTGTGGACTCGAACACATTGCTGGGATAAAAAGGGTTAATGATGCTGTAGGCTGTATGAACAGGAAATGAGCAAGTGCATAGGAAAATGTTTGCATCTGACATGGCTTCAATTCCCTATTAAATCCTACTTACAGTACCAAAGTGGCCATTTTTAGAAGAGTGTTGAAATTGGAGAAGGTTCAGAAAACAGTTGCAAAAATAATTTCATTGCTAATGAAAGAGAAGGTTGAGAGGTGACTTGATTACAATGTATCATTCATGAAGAGAAACAAGGAGCGGGTACAAATGAGTTCTTTAATCTAACGGTGAAAGGCATAACAAAAATCAATGGCTTGACATGGAAGCCAGACAAACTCTTTATTATTGCAGGTCTTTGGGTCACTACGGAATGTCCTTTTATGAAGCAACGTGAACTGTCAGGCTTGGTAGGGATTAAAGGGTGAGCTCAAATGGCTGGTACTGGTGTTAAGCTAATAATTTTCCTGTCCTGAGAACTTAAGTGTGCCGGGCAAAGCCCCCTCTCACCATTTGGTTTCTAGTCTCCCTGACTCTCAGATATGAGGCAAGTAAGCGGGTTATTTATAAGGTGTTTTGTGGGTAGATAGTTCATAAAATCAAGCCACCTGCCAACACAAGGTGATGTGTGTGTATGACTATCCTTGTCAGAACCTCTGCTTGTTGAAGAAAAGGGTGTTGAGAGGCAATACCTTCATGCAGACACCACGATTGCTACATTCTTGCAGTAACATAACTGCATTTTATTACTCAAATGAATTTGTAACAGATACAAGCCTTCACAGAATTTTTGTAAGACAGAGATTTCTGCCTCCTGAGGGAAAAGTGCATTTTTACTACTTCCAATTTCTCCTTTCCTTCTTCATTTTTCTTCCTCTGATTTCCTGCCTTCATATGCAGGTAGAGCAACACTCCAGCTGTCACAAAGTATTTTAGAAAACCCAGCAAGGTTAGTGTGCTGTCTGTGGGATGAGATGGTGATCATATGTGAACCTCAGATTCTAAGCAGCTTCCTTCGGATTAACCACACATGCAATAATTCTTCAAGTAACACAAAGAGACTGAGATGTCGCAAAGTGCGGGTTTCTCTGGAAAATTCCTATGGGAAATTCTAGCTCTGTTTGAAAGTTACGGCTCCTAGATGTTATTTCTCCTTTTGGCCATAGACTTTGTTGTCTTTTGTTTGTTGAAATAATTTGCTCCTTACAGGTGGAAAAACATGGACAAAAAAACAGTTGTGAAGATTTACTTTAGAATGTCTGTGCACTTCTAGGAATGGGGCTGGCTGAGAAACACAAAGGACTAAACTGAGTGATTAGCAGAAAAAAATGCTTTGGGGAATCTGGTCCTAGTGAAGGCAGCAGATTGCTTGGAGTACAGACTTCTTGATTTTGAGAACAGAATCACAGAACTGAGAAAATAAGTTGGAAGGGACCTCTGGAGTCCATCTTGTTGAATCTTTGGCTCCAAGGCAAAGACAATTTAGATCAGGTTGCTCAGACGATCACAGGAAAGGTCTAAGTGTGTGTATAACCTCCTTTTCAGGAGAATCAGGGCTAAAGACTTTTCTTTCTAAGCCCTTCATTACTGCTCTGTATCTCTTATTTCTTTATATGTCTACTGTAGACCACATAGTTCTCTGGCTGTTGACTGGAAAGATCAGACTTGTCTTCAAGTTGTTACAGTTCAGAAGTTTGTTAGATAGTTGTTATTAGAGCTATAATGTGTACTAATGACCTGATCTATAAGAAGTCATTGGTCTTTGAATCCAGCCCTGAAATTCGCAGTAAATTGTTATATGCTAGGTCTTAGATAGAAGTACCCAAATAAGACTGGAAGATATTGCTGGATCTCAGAACACAGGCTGCCTTCACACAGGTGAGAGCTATTTCTGCACATCCCCAGGCAGAAGGCAACTGGCAGTAGGTGAAGAAGCTTTTAAGAACGAAAGAACATGAAAATGGCAGTACCACAGGTCCAGGAAGTACAGTGTTCTTTCTGCAAATGGTGAGGTGGGAGGAAGGAATTGGATATTTCTAGAGAGATCTTTCTCTTGGTATCGTTTCTCTGACCCCATAATCATATGGGCAGAAACTTTCTGAATCAGAGGTTTTATCCAGAATCTCAAGTCTGATTGTCATAGAGAATGTGTCATCTATGAATTTGTGTCTTTGAACTTATTTTCACTTCAAGATTTTTTGAGATTAGGTGCTTCACAGTTTAACTATGATGAGTATGCAAAATCAGTTCTTATATTTGTCACTAGCTGTGAGATAATTGTGTTGGAAGCTTTGGGGGTTCTACATTGAAAGATAGTCCTTCTTACCTATTTTTCAGTCTTTTATAGCTGTAGATATATCTTTCTAAACTGAAGAATTGTAATTGCCAGGCTTTAGAAGCTGCTTCATACCGTGATCATTCCTGCCTCCCTGCTTTTTTACCTTTGCTAGCAGCCCCCTATTCTGCTAGTTCATCACTTTGGGTATGGCCCCAAAGGGTGAAATTTTGCCTACCATTGATGGAGAAGGTTTTGCCAGATAAATATTTGGCATAACGATGTCTAGTTTTACTTATGGGACTGATCTACTTCCCCCATGTAGTTTCCCATCTTACTGTGGAATAATCATGAGCATGTGTAAAGCAGTCAGAGATGGAGAGTTAGGAACATCTTTTCCTATGTTGTATACGTGTTCTGGGTTCTCAGCTGCCAGCCTGGGTTGATCTTACTTGTCAGTAAGATCAGCATTTTCTTTCATGTCACTAAATGTTTTGGTGTCATTAACTTCAAGAGTAGGCAGGACATCCTTAAGCCATGCTGCTTGCATGTCTGTTTTAGTAGGGAGAGAGGATTGCCTTGAAGCATGATGCCTGACTGCTGGCAAGGATGGAGTATGACATGCGTGAAGCAGAGTATTTACTCTTGGGTTGATATGCAGGGGAACAATGGAGCTATAGAAGATATATGAGACTGGAGAAGGGATCGATCAGAAGGAAGCAGAGAAAAATAATAGTGCTGGTGAACTAGCTCAAGCTGGGATTGAATGGTCCCCTGAATGCTAGAGGGAAGCAAGTATGATGGGTCTCCACAGGAAACGTTCCTGACTGGGCAGGGAAAAATCCTGTTGGCCATCAGGAAAACTGACAAGAATCCAACTGGGGAAGAAACTTAGGTCCCATCTGTGGTCCTGTCTCTGAGTCCTTTCACTGAGTGCCACTGTTACTGGAAGAGTCATAACCTGTTTCCAGCTAATCCTTCCTCATTCCTTGATTTCCATGGGCTGACTCAGCCCTTAGGATCTGCCTATTCCATTCTTTTGCATTCTGAAGCTAATAATAAATAGTTGCTGACAAGAATCATGCCAGTGGGATCCTGGGAATGCCACAAAGCATTACTAGGTTCAAAAAGGGTAAATTCATTGGGAAGAAAAAAAAACCAAAAACCACAAAATCCCAGAAGATTGAGAGAAAAAAAAAATTATTTCTTATGGTTTATTTCTTACAAGTGGGGTTTTTTTTTGTTTATTTTTGGGTTTTTTTTAACCTTAGGAGCATGTTACTGTCCAAGACTGAATGGTTTGAGGAGAAACACTTGCTATATCATAGAATCATAGAAT
>NW_010256798.1:9813-16988 GCF_000690775.1 Eurypyga helias | reverse complement strand
TGGCTGAACCCAGCACAATAGTGAACATTGAGGTTTTTGACACTGTGGGCTGAGGATGAAGGAGCAGCTCTGTTCCCCTTCCATGCTCTCTCAGCATCTCTCAGCTTCTCAAATTCCTACTCATATTTGTGTTCACATGCTGGAACTTAGAAGGGTTTGGGAAGAACAACAGCAATTACATACAACACAGAGAACTAGAATTAGATACAAATATAAACCAGAGAGGAATCAAGCAGTCCCTCACTGCCAATCCTCACAGACTGAAATTATTTGGTGTGGTTTTGTCTCTGAAAAAGCAGGTAGGAGTTGGCAGCCATCTCAAATAAAATCCTGCCAGGTTGTTATTAGTCTTCCCACTCCATGCTGCGGACTGCAGTAGGGCACAGCAGTGTCACAGCAGGCCTGGGGACCAGCAGCGGTCTGAACCGTGCAGGCTCATCGATCTGGCTTTTCTCCGAGACCTGTGCTTCCAAGGGCACTTTGCTTTTGGTACACCAGCAAGGGGTAAGCGTTAGTCAGGTTCACAGGGAATCCCTCTTCCTTCATTTTGACCGCTGAAAGCTTTTGCATACATTGGAGTTCAGGAAATAGACCTGGCTTTTACGCCACTGTGAAACAGTTTGCAGTGGTGAAGTAGACTGCTGCATATAGATGGATGAAAATCTTTCCTGATCTTCTCTGCCCCTGCTCCCCAGCCCAGCCCAGGGCCCAGGCTGGGGGCAGAAATGCAGGGTTCAGGCTGATGGTGGTTTTCGAGTTCAGATGTATATTCAGCCGACGCAGAGAAAAATCCAAGGTTTCGGTGATAGATGACAAATGACTCAACAAACTAGAAATTAAGATTAAAAAGTACTTGAAATTGTTGTTGTTAGTGAAGCTGTTATAAAAACTGGGAAGCATTCTGTCAAGGCCTTCCTCCACAGCGGAATAGGACATACTGTGTTGTGTTCTCTCTACAAAAAGTCAGTTTTATAAGAAGCTGTTGTCGTGAAAGCTTCCAACTCCAGATATATGGAAGAAGCTTTCAGTCTGACAGGACATCTAGTATTCCTGCAGGGTTTTTATAACATGTGGGAATTTGATGGACATTTTTCAAACAATCAGACAGAACAAGCATGGCAGTCCTAAGTCAAAAAACTGCCGTCTTAAGATCAAGGTTTTAGCAACAATCGCAATGTAGTGGAGCATTTATTGGTTGATTTATTGGTTGATTTATTGGTGTTCTCATAGGAATAAGCACATGTATATGATTTATCTGCTTCTCTTCCCTGTTTTTCTTTATTGCTATAATTTGTGATGACATTTCGGCGAGCTTTCTGAGAAAGGTGGGAACCAGAAATCTGGGTTTCTGGAGAAGATACTAGGATGCCTCAAGCTACTGGATAGCGTGGGTTTAGCCTTTCCACTTCAGCAGCAACATAGCCCTACCCCTGAAGCAGCACCCTGTCCTGATTTCTGTTGAGGGTATCCATGGCTATCTATAGCCCCTTTAGGGAATGACAGCGTATGGCATGCGCTACCCTATTTTTTCATCGTTTTCTTTGTGCAGAGGTTGGTTTCCTTAGAAGTGCATTACATGAAACACTCGAGAAATTAGATGGGAAATCCTGCCTCATTGTTTTGAGGAATGCTGTAGGATTAAAATCCCGTTAACATTTGTGGGTAGCCTTTGGCTTTCCTTCCTCTGCATGTCTGTGGTAGGAGGAGTGCTGGGCAGCTCCTGCATCTGAAGTGCTTACGTAGCCTTTTATTAATATTTTCTGGGTTTTACCTCTTTCATTAAGCATAGGGGAGAGCCCCGCAGAACAGTCCGCAGAAGAGGGTGAAGAAATGTGAATATTTTCAGAAAGGGAAGTGAAACGATTTTTTTTTTCCTCAATTTCACCCTCGCTCAAGTTAAGGAGCTAGGAAAATACGCCAGAGGCTGAGCCTTTGAAGAGGTGGCACTCATATGCTTTGAACTGATGTTCTTTGTGTGTGGGCGCACCCAATTTATACTCCTTGAAGGGACCCTTAATTGATTGTTGCCTTTTTATACCTCACTCCTTTCAGTCATTCTGCTGTGAATGTGATCTCTTGCATATAGATGGTCCTGAATATTTGGTGGTTGGGTTATGCTTATAGAAGGCCTGTACTCTCACTCTGTGATATCAGGGAAACATGGATAATTTTCTGTATTTTGACAGGCTGGTGACAGGAGTAGTTATTGGCATTTCATGGGTAATCTGTCTCCTAATTCAAGGGATCTTGTTTCACTGTATTTCTTGGAACCTGATCTTTCTTCTGCTGATGTGAGGCAATGCAGAGACCTGCAAGATGTAGTAGGTCCTGAGCAGTTAATGTTAAAATAATTTTAAAAATCTACCACTTAATTGGTACCTGGGGTCTCCCCTGCACTGGGTAAAGCCTGCGTGCTGGTTTGAAGCTGGGCCCTGGTTAGTTCTTCTGGACAGAGGAAGCTCTTTCCTCTTCTGCAGGATGACGGCCAAGGCTTCCCTCGGGAAGTCCCAGCTATTGAAAAGCACTTAAACGTAGTAGGATGTGACACAGCATCAACGAATGTCAAGTGGATTTCTCCCCTGGGAGCAGGAAAGACTTGATTATTCTTCCTTGTGAAGAGCTGGGTCAGACAGGAAACACAGAGAAAACCATGTGAAAAATGGTCAGCTCGTAACGTTCAAAGTAATCATGATCTGGGACAAGAATACTCACACCACATTTTCAAAATACACCTACTGTCCTAATTTTTGTCTGAATTTAAGAAAATTATTGAAAATTTACATCTGTCCTCAGGAGTGAGGTGGACTCAACCATCATGAACCTGGTAGGAGATTATCAGGCACGCGCTTGCAGCAAGTGACACTGATTTGAGAGAGTCTGCTCAGATCACCGAGGACGTTCTCACTAGGCTGGTAGGAATATCGGGAAATAGGTGGCGCTCAGAATTTCATAGGAATTCCCAGCTAATGCAGCATGCTTGTGTTTGACTTGTGCTGGAGGAGAAACACAACCCAGAAATGCGTTTTTATTGGCAGTGGGGACTTAGCAGCCCAGCAATCCTAATGAGCCTTTACAGCTCATGATATACGCACAGAGGGAGGAGGAGGGGTTATTTTCGCAGCCTCTGGCCATCCATTAATCTGGCAGTATGAAAAGGGGGGAGCTCCTAGTTTGAGCTACAACAGTTTGCCACATTTAAGCTACCAAACGGTTATTGTTAGACTGAAACGAGTGAGCTGCTCAGGGAATAACCCTGGTCTGAAGTGTTACGACTTGAGCATCCTCTGTGTCTGGTACTATATAATGAAGGCAATTTATGCAAGGCTGTACACTGTTCTGAAACTATCTGAAGTAGTTAACTAAGCTGTAGAAGCCATATGCAAGGCTCTGTGACTTGGCATTCCCCACTGATGCAGACGTACCTTGTGGGGCAGCAGTTTGCAGGATGTCTCCAAGCACATGCTCTATTGTAGCATTTCACTGCTCTATAGGGTCCCTCCTCTGAGGTGTTCTGCTTGATGTGTGTCAATGCACAGTGAGAAGGCTGTGCCCGGCCAGGGGGAGGGAACAGCACAGCTTCTGAGCCTTGGGTTTTGGGTTTTTTTTTAAAAGACACTGGACATTTGTTTTTAAACATCTGGGATGAGCGTCTGGTTAGGTACAGTCTGGGAATCCTATCACAGAGGAGGACAATCTCTAGAGTTCTTCATGGGTGTAAATATGCACGATTGTCTCCTAACGGCTTTTCCATATCAGATTGCCCTGGGATGACATTTTGTAAACCTGACTTCCCCCGTAATTTGAGTCTTGATCCTAAAGATGCTGAACATCTGTCCTTCTCATATAAGTTCAGTAGTACAGGTACTCGCAGTCAGTGTTCACGTCATCAGTGTTATTCCCAAATAATGTCTGTTAAAGGAAAAATACTTGTTCTTAAGGGCAAAAAGAGACAAAGATCAAAGGACTCCTTACGGGGGAAGAGGGATCTGGGGGGCAGAGAACGAACAAGCTATTCACACAAAGCTGAAAAATCTAGAAGAATGTATGAGGCTGTCATGTTAAAACATCATTTAAATAAATATTTTAATATCTTTATCACCGAAATAGCTTTTCGCTTAGGAACAGAAAGAAATGCTCTCTGGACAAGCCTGAGTTGGAAGGTTTTGAAAGCATAATGATGATGTCATTCTGTCTGGACGGGATGAAAAGATTCTGTTCTCCTTTGTTAATAAGCTGACAAACATCACCGAGATGTGTGATCATTAACCTTATTCCTTGAAAGCATTTGAGAAACAATAAAAACAGGCAGAGGACCGTAGAGTTTAGAAGCAAATTTGCACCCAGAAAGCCGCCTTCTTTGAAAGTTCTAGTGAATCAGGTTCAGGAGTATGGTAAGATAAAATCCAAATTGTATTTCTTAGAAACATAAAAGCCCAATCCAAGTCCACTGGAATTGGTGAGAAGACACAGATTTACATCAGTGAGCTGATAAGGCAGGTTTTGGATCATATTCTGCTTGAGCTGATCACAAAGACTTTGATTTATCTTTCTTCCTGTTTATTCATTTGTTATTTTTTTCCATGCACTTTCTTTTCATATGGTATTATGATGACAACCAACCTTAAGCTTGGAGGTTACGCAACATGTTAATGTACTCAAAGTTTTCCTGTTTTATCTTCCTTTTCTCATCGTAGTATTTTTTAAATGACAACCTAATTCGCCCAGAGAGCACTTCAGATTAAAGTATTTTTGTAATTACTTCCTAACAGTGGGAAACGAGGAATAGGAGCCTTTATCTCCCAGCTTCCTTTCAGAATTTTCATTTTCCCTAAAGAACCAAAGTGCTTGTGTGGCTGATGGGGTTGCCATGGCACTGGGTTGGAGTGTCTTTGTCCCAGGTGGGAAACATGTAGGAGGAAGAAATGATTTGGGAATTGCTCCTGGTTGCCTGGGAATGAAACCCTGGAATAGAAGGTAGAAGAATGGGAAGACTATTGCCTGCTTCGGAGACCTCCCTCAGCACTTCCCCAGGCCCATTAGTGTTTCTTAGAGACGTCGTCATGCCAGAAGGTGTCTGAACTCTTTCTCAGCAGAATTTCTCATGACCTGTGTTCTGATGGAGGATATTTTGGATACTGCGTGGCACACCACACAAGTTTGTGCATCAGTTGTAATGGGAACGATGGAACTGATTTCCGTGGAGACTTAATACACCACATTTTGAAACATGCTCTGTTACAATATAGGCATTCTTGTGTAAGTTTTTTTGGTGGCAGTGACCTGTGTGTGTACATCCTGTCTTTTCCTCCAGAACTCCCACAGCTTTTGCTTTTAAGTCATCCTTCTTATATAAAATTGACACTTAATCGGATTCATTGAAGTTTGTCATTAGTCTGTGGCGTTAGTTTTCTTCTTTTCTTCAGGTAACAGTTTGCTTAATCAAAGGAAAAGTAGTCAACAAAGTACAATTTGAGCAGGAACAGCATGGCATGGTACAGAGGAAAATGAGTATTGGTGATGGATGTACAGTACGTGGGGGGAAAAAAGAGAAGGAATCTAAGGAGGAGGAGAAGTGGGAGGAAAAATGATGAGAAAACCATCAAGCATTTCTAGAAATGGAAGTAGATGAGTAATATCTTTGAGTGCAATGGAATTTACAGCCCTCTCCAAGGGTTTGAGTGTGTGTTTGCGCCGCAGACGGAAGTGTGCTCTCAGCCTGGTTGGGTATAACCTGCACTAGATTTAACCTCCCTTTCTTGGATATCAGTATCAGTCAGTACAACTGAGGAATCAACTCTTTACTGCAAAGTGACTAGATTTAACCTCCCTTTCTTGGATATCAGTATCAGTATAACTGAGGAATCAACTCTTTACTGCAAAGTGTAACCAAGAAGCTACATGTATTCTTGGGTTCTACAGAGCCACTGTTGCTATGGTCTCAACCCAGAATGTCCCCGGTGAACGTGGTCTGGGACGTGTGTCCTCCGTATGCTTTTGTACTTCAGGGTAACCGTGGTAATGTTTCAGCTCTGCTTTCTTTGTCCTCAGAGATCAGTCACAGCTGGGCTTGGCCCACTTGTCCTCAGGTGGAGTTTGGGGTTCATCCTGTGCTTGGAAAGTGGCTTTGTTTTAGTATTTCCCGACTCTCTTTTTTAATGATATCTGTCACCAGAGACATACAGGGAGACTGGACAGCTGGTTATGGAGTTGGCTTAGCAAGGTGTTTTTCCTCCCAGTCCAAGTCAACGCGATGTCGTGTATTTCCACTTATGTGCTGGGCAATTCAGCAATTAGTTGCCAGAGCTCAGTGATGAATGCTAGTGTCTTCCCATGTGCAATTATTTACATCCTGCTTCAAAAAATAAAAACAATCCAGCTCTTCCTTGGATGAGCATCCCAAATCTGTGACATGAATGGAGAAAAATTAAGGTGCTTGACTGTGGACTGTGAATTAGCTACTGTCTTCTGGGACATCTCTCACTTCCCTTTGTGTACCTGTCTGGCCTCTATGGCTCAGTGTCTCATAGAATCAAAGCACGGTAACTCAGCAGTTTTATCTTCAGTATTTCCAAGGAGATCCCAAAACCTTTCTGCATCCCTGTTCCAGTGTTTGATTATCATAGAATCACAGAATGGTTTGGGTTGGAAGGGACCTTAAAGATCATCTAGTTTTCTTCCCCCCTTTCCCATCTACTTGGAATTTCCCTTGTTCCAACTAATGCCCATTACCTCTCCCCCCACTGAAAATGTTTTGGACAGTAATGGTCGCTGTGTCCAGAAATGCAGCAGGCAGTGAGGAAGGTGGGTGTCTCACGGCAGATTCACGACCCAGCCTTGACTTTTCACCATTGATTTAATAGTTGCTCTACATTAAAGATTAATATACGAAAAGCATTTGTATGACTCATCCCTAGACCTGTTAAGACAACAGAGCTGAGAAGTGTGGGCAGTCAACAAGCCAAGAGCATAATTGCTGTGATCAAACAGGCGCTCTGTGGCAAAGCTAGGGGTAGAAACACGTTTGGTGCAAATACTCACCCCTAATTTTAAAAAGAGTTGTAAGAGTTAGTAAGATGTATTGAAATTGCTTTCACGGTGCATCCAAGTGAAGTGCAGTACTTCAGACCTGCTGCACTGCTTGTCAGTGAGGCAGTGATGGCGAAGCCAAGGTTCAG
>NW_010256798.1:7818-9782 GCF_000690775.1 Eurypyga helias | reverse complement strand
TTCAGAGCGATGCAGCCGTTGGGGAAAGAGTCCCTTCATGGTAGCCAGATAACCATAAAATACCGTGTAAATCTAAGTTCCATAGTCTCTGCATACAGGCTTTATTCTGTTTGCTTGGAAATGTGTATGAGTAAAAGAAAACCCAGACTTCATAGTTGAGAAAAAGCTTGTAAAATCTTTTTAAGAAAGAAAGAAACTTGAGCAGGAACGCATCAAAAAGTGCTAGAAAGTGACTTACGCACTCTGTGTCAGGGAGGCTGCGCGTACCTCCTGGGGATGGGGGTAGGGGCATCCATCTGTTTAAGTCGTCTTCAATTTTTGGCAATAACAAAGGAAAATTATTCTTAAATAAAACCGAGGATAAAGGCTTGATTCCAACCGCAGGCACCCAAAGCCAGAGTAGTAAAACACACAGAAATCTGTATGAAGGGAAAAGTGAAAAAATGGAGAAAGATCAGTACATGCAACTTGCAGCCATTCCAGGGCTTATACATTTTGCCAGTGAAAAACCCTTCTGCCCCCAAATTACATAGGAAAAAGAAAACTTGGGACAAACAGTGGTGATAAGGCATAGTTGAGATTTTTAAGTATTCCCTAAGCAGCTGTTCCCATCTGAAGGGAGCCTGTTGGTTTACAAATGGTATTTTTAAGGTAATCTCCTGAGAGGTGAACATGTGCCAAGGTAAGGGCCACCCTTTGTGCCCTTTCAGCACATGTCATGCGGTGTCATGGCAGAGAGGAGCATCACAGGGGCGTCATGGCTAAGGAGAGGTTAAACCCTGCACGGGGCACTTTGTGATGGCAAACACCAGCCAACACGCTGTGTCTTCTCCCTAGCACAGCCATCGCCAGAGCTGGTTCTGCTCTGGGCAGCCAGCTAACTGGGGCTGATGCTTGTCAGAGCAGCCCGATTCCCAAAACGAGCTTCGTCGTGTCAGCTAAACGTATAGCGAAAGAATAGGCAGCTCTCCCCGAGATTTCCTCTCTGCTGCGTTTTCATTCCCGTTGTTGGAGGTGGGAGGCGAGGAGGAGCTTTGAAGGGAAGGAGAATGTTGATGTAGGTAAAGAGTAACTGTCAGAAGTGCTGGACATCACTGTAGAACCGAGCTCCCTGGCTCAGGTGGGAAGTAACTCATTTCTGCTACTGAGTTTGGTAAGAAAGATGCGTGTGAGACAGTTCAAAATGCTTTAAAGTTGGCTGGGTGAGGTAGGGAGAGCAGAAGGACCAGCGGAGCGGGCAGGGGTGATCCCTTCTGCGAGCTCCAGCCAGCCCTCTGCCCTTCCCCAGCCCCGTCACCTCCAGCTCTAAAACAGAGCGTGCGCCAGGACCGTCCCTCTCTGCGAAAGCACGCTAATTGGAAGCAGAAGAGCTGCCTTATCAAGATGAATTTATGTGAATAAGAGGTCAGGAACATGAGGAAATGAATCCTCCCACAGCTTGCGGGGGCTGATACTTGTTTATATGTTTTACATGTGCATCATACAAATTTAGTGCTGGAATGTGATACTATGAAAGCAGCAGACTCTCACTGAAAGAAAATGTCCTTTTTTAATCAGTCAATGTTCTACAGTTGACTTTTTTAACCTATGTCTTTGAGGGGAAAAGGGATTAAAATGTAGCTGTTTCTATCGTAACATAAAATGTTCATTTTCATACCATGTCAGTGTTGCAGGATTTTCTTTCCCTGAATTTTATGCTGTTTAGGCATTTTCCCCCCTTGTGAGACACCTGGTTTTAATGGGTTTGTTGCTCAGTGTATTTTTAGAAGTATTTTAGAAATGCAGAAATAGGTAAGAATCCAAACCGAGGGGGAAGTAGGCAACTTAATTCGGTTTTATACCTTCGAAAATTTCTGGATACAATGTAGTCATCCCTGGTTTATGATAGAGGAGATGGAAAACTGATCCTGTGCACTGTGAGGGAGCGATTTGGGCGCTTGCAGCGACTGGCTGGGGGGGCCCTC
>NW_010256798.1:0-7777 GCF_000690775.1 Eurypyga helias | reverse complement strand
TTACCCCCCGCCGTACCGTCTGCATCGCACCGAGGTGTCCCCCCGGAGCTCACTGCACGCTTCCGCTTGTCCCTCTAGAGCCCTACGTAGATGATAAGTAAGATCAAACCTATCTTGCTCGTCTGACGTGGCATGACACATGTTGGGCAACGGAAGCTGGTAGGAACGCATGTAGAGATGACTAACGTGAGAACATCATTCTCGCAGTTAATGTTGCTCCCGGTGGACCAAGTTTCTTCAGATCCATTTCTGGGTTACAGAAGTGCATAAATCTTTCCAGAACGCAATAGTAAAACACTGAGAGTAACAGCATGACCCAGCTGTTGTTTGCTGTGAAAACAGTTGGGGGTTTTTTTGCCAGAATGCCTTGCCTAATAATTCTTTTGAGTATTCTAATAACATGGGATAAGATCGTCAAGATAGTTAGGATTCTGGAGGTTATTAAAAGACACATAAGTCTGAGTCTGCAATTTGAGTTGGAAAAGAGCGAGTTGCTATCTGAGGGATGCTGGCTTCTCCTGCCTTAGCGACGGGGAGAGGCTGACCTGTGGGAAATCTGGGTTAGACTGTCAAACACTCTGTGGTTTGGGAAGAAAACTCCGTGGGTGATGAAGAGCTCTGCTGGCTTATACCTTTAGGAGTAGCCAAGGAAAGCTTTTTGTTTGTGTGTCTGCCTTTCCAGTGTGACTGGCAATGCCTTTTTTTAAACATTCCCTGGAAAAGTTTGAGGACATGTCTGGAGGAGAAATGCAAGTAAGGGCTGGGCTGCCTCTCTGTTGTGTTCTTTTTGAGTCTTAACAGTCCACCCAGACAACGAGCAGGCTGCTTCATCTGAAAAGTTAGTGGCATGCGTGCCAGAGAGCAGGTTAATCCCAGCCCAGGATGGAGTAGCTAAATGACACGTAAGACTAATGAAGGTAGAGTTGTCACACAGTTTTCTGTCCTTGCCTTTATTCTCTGCCTTTCTGTGAGTCAGGGATAAATGACGCTGCACTCAGCAGGCATTGCAGTCCAGAGGCCTGTCCTATACTCAAATATTTGCTTATGCTAGGCTCACGACCTACATCTGTAGGAAAAGCTGCCCTTTCTTTTGTTAATGGCAAGGGGCTGTGTCCATCACGGGGCAAGAAACAGTAAGATTTTCCTCCTCCCATATTTCCACCCAACTGTGGACCCAAGCACCTGGAAAAAGTTGGATTGATGTGTGCACGTGCTCCACAGAGGACCTGGAGTAATGGGGTGTGAGTATGGAATGGGCTGAGGTAGCTGGGCCTGAACAGGGGATGGATAATGTACTCTGGTGTCCTTGTTTCCACCTGGGAACCGGTCAGCTATTGCTAAACATGGGTGGGTTCTGGGTAAGTAACATTTTATTTGCTGCAGGAGCAGAACAGAATCAGGGACTTTACCTGAATAAAGCTTTGGGATTGCTGGTGCTTTTGTCCTAATGGACAGCAGAAAATACTCTGCTTGCGTCTTCGTAAAGACTGCCAGTAGACCGCGTCGTGGAGCGGCTAAGCTGGAGGGGGTTACAGCTTGCCGCAGTCCTGTGTTAATGAAGCTTACGGAATTAAGTGCAGTGCTCCCAATTGGTGTCACTTGTATATTAAAAACCATGTTTCAGACATTGGTAGGATCTGATTGCCTGTGGTCTTGGTGGTTGGAGAAGACATTAGAAAGTGTTCTTGTTCCGGGAGAAATTGTAGCTGGGCTTTTCTCAACGACCTTATCTGTTAGCGATACTAAGGTAACAGGTAGAGGAAACTCTGTTAATTATTTACAGAAGCCCAAGAGTGGTGTGACAGTCAGTGACAGGTTGGAGGCTGTTTCCTGCCCTGGTTAATTGATCCCATTAATCCTCTGGCCCTGAAGTTTTTCAGCTTGTTTTCTCCCTTTCACGTGAAGGTGAAGTTTTAATAGTTTACTGATTTAGTTCATACTCTACAATACAGATTCCATGTATTCCCTTACATGGAATCTCCTCTTGAACATATTTCAAACGTGCTGTGAGGTGGCATGTTTATATCTGAGAAGGTCCACGCAGCCAGATATGGAAAACCTGGTGCTCGGGATGCTGATTTCTGCAGTCCCCCGTTTCTCTTTGCATGAATGGACCTAATGGGAATGAGCTAATGAAGGAGAAGGCTCCAGGGCTGAGCTTGGCCCCTGGCTGTGCAGGAGGCTCCCGTGACCAGGGGCTGGGCGCAGCTCCGGCCGAGGGCTTCCCTGGCAGCCGCCGGAGCAGTGCTGGGAGCCAGTTGGCTCAGAACCGAAGGGTCGTTTGACCAGCGTTGTCACAAGCGATGGCACACTGAGTCGTCTCACCTCCCACCTCTCCCAGCTGCTCCGCTCGGGGGGAGAGAGGTACCAGAGCATGGGGATTAGAGAGGCCTCTGGGGAGGAGAAGCAGCGGTTGGGGATGTTGCTGGGGAGCTCTGAAAGCAGCTCGAGCGGAACTTTTGGGGATGATGTCAGAGTGCTCTGCCAAATATCACAGTCCTCGCTGGCCTCTGAGAGGGTTTTATTTTAATTAAAAAAAAAATGCCAAGAATGGCTGGCCCTGAGGAGGTGATGTGTCTCTTAAAAGGAAAAAAAGCCCAACCCCAGCCATCCAAACCTTTCTGGCAGCAGGAAAGCCACACTTTCTGTCTCTCTAGTATTGCTTTAGAGAGTTGAATGGAGCCTGATGCGTACTGGTTTTTCATCGTAGTAACAGGTAACGACATTCCTAGGCTCGCTGGCTTCAGGGGTGGATCTGTTATTTGCCCTGCTGCCTAGAGTTGTTATCCTCTGACTGCTGAGTATGGCTTAGCGACAGGGCGCCTGGGACATTTACTGCCCTGGTTTAATATGAGGGGAGTTACCCTGGAAAGCTCGTCAGGAATAAGGCAAAAGCAGTCCCAGAGAAGCCAGTTTACAAAATAAGCTTGAATAAATGGCATAGTCGCAACTTTATTAAAATGCTTTTGGAAATAAGAGTTTTGAGGAAATTATTTTGTCCAAAAGGGACAGTTGTTGGGAGGTGGTATCCAATTTTTGGATTGTTGGAAAAAATTGTGAGGGTAACAGTTTCATTTCATTGAGAATTTGAGAACCTATGATTTTCACAAGTGAGAGAAGTTGACAACACAATAAAAATACTTCTTGCAAATCACTTCTGCATTCCCTTCCTTACAATATAGAATGCATTTAGTGTTTGATGCTTTGTGTCTTGATGGAATTATTTTTTGTGTAGGTCTTGGACCTCCTCGCTGAGTTCAGCTAGAAATGACTGGGACAATGAGTTTCTTGCTTCTCCCATTTTTGGATGTAGATTTTCATTTGGCTTTTTTTGAGTATCTGTGATTTGATAAAGATTCTTTGCAGGATTTTTTTTGACTTGCTTAAGGCAGAAAGGACAGACTCTAGCATTTTTTTCTGCAAGATCAGTTCTTCAGGAAGCAGTCCTGGAGTAAAACTGGAACTTTTTGTTTCCTAAGGGGTGTGTGTGCAAACCAGGGTGTGAATTCCACAGCCTACCTGAACACATTATGTGCAGGCTGGCCAAGCTGTGATGCACGTGGTCTGCCATTCCTGACGCTGTGCTGGGCAGAGGCCGGGAACAGCAATGCCTGAGCAAACAGAGCTGGGCAACACCTGCCAAGGAGGATTAGGAAGCTCTGAAAACTCCCGTGCCTTAAGCAGCACGCTGTTCAGGTTAAGTGAAGCTGCATCCTGACCATTGCAAGGTAGTGTGAATACCTTGAGCTTAACCTAAAATTCACGTGGTTGAGCATTTCCAGATGCGTTAAGTCCAGGATACTTGGTTCTTTGCACCCGTGTGGTTTTGGGAGTCAAACGTCTTTCACTTGATTTTCTGCAGATTGTAAACAAAGTCTCTGTTGCTCAATTTACACATGTGACCCCTTTCATGTGGAAGCAGCATCGTTCCTCAGCTGATCCAAATTCCAAGCATCGGATAAAGTATGCTTGTTAATTTTCCTAATGCAGTCTCACTCCCACATGTTGTTTTCTCTTGAGGGGTAACCTGGTTTAGGTTTTCTTTATTATTCACCGAAGTGTGCCTTATTTCTCGAAAACTCCTCTGGTACTTCTAGGCTGAGGGTGATTCGTAATATCTCTGTTGCTTTAATTTGATCTGTGGCAAAAGCTGTTTTGAAAATCTCTGAAAGATCAGGATTTCATCTTACAGTGAAAGGATAACTGATGATGTTCTTTGGTTTATGAATAAGATGTGATTATTATCATTACAGATTATATAACTAATATCATCATAGATTTTGTTGCTTTTCAGCAAAACCCCTGGACTTCTTTATTAGATATGTGACAGCAACAGAAATCCAGTTCACAAAATAATTTATAACCTTTTTTTTTTTTTTTTAAATGCTCCATTTTAACCAACACTCAGTGAGTATCCAGGAACCATATAATTCATTTTGATAACTGTTGTAAACAGTTTGTTCTTAACAGTCCTTAAAAGTGCACTGCCATATAACTGGGTTCTGCTCAGGTTCTTCCACAGCCAACTAAGTGGGGTTTTTATCATCAGTCGCAAGCGAATTTGCAAACAGATGCATTTCAGTCTGTGCTTTGGTATTTTAATGGTATTTCTCAATTTGCTTTCATAGGCTTGGTTCTTGATTTATTTCAAGTCCTCTTTCTTAATCAGTTTGCAGAGTTTTCCCTGCCAAGAATAAGTAACAATATATTTTCGGTACTTCCAGCACTACGCAGGTTCCAAGATTCTGATGCCCAGAACATTTACTACGAGAAGGAAAAAGAAGCCTTCCTTTAGTTAACAGTTTCTCTTTAACAGGGCACACGAGGTGAGATAAATCAGTTACAAGTGAGTGACCAGCAGTTCAGTTCACGCGTCGCCATGCGACGTTTCGGTGGCCCATTATACGCTAACTTCACTGGTCAAAGGCCAACAAAGTTCTGACCTCTGCAGATCTGCTTCGTTTGCTTTTTTGCCAAACATGCTTTTTATTTTTGCTGGCGAGACAGGCTCATCATTCATATTTAATTTTTTACATCTGAAGTTTGTCAAGCTGCTTGGAAAAATATGACAATGAAAGACATCTGGGCATCCCATCCACTTTCTATTTGGAAACATCTGCATCATTATTAGGAACTTCTTACTAGCACTGCAGTGAGCAGATGCATTCTCTTTCTGTCTCTAGGCTAATTTACAATTGCTGGTAGTGACAGAAATTTGATAGGCACTAAAAACTGTTTCTTGACCAGGCTTTTTAATACCACATATTTAGGATGCTTTAGTGTTTTTTCCTGTGTAAAGAATAAACTTATGGCATTTTGAGGGGGGAAGTGATGGAGAAAAGCCAGCAGTGTCTCCTCCAGGTTATTCGTTGTCTGTATCTATAGGATTTAAAACGCTAAGCACTTGTGTCCTTGAATCTTTGCCATGCAGGTTGATTCACAGCTGTTCATCAGATGTAGTGCTCCTTGTAAACCCAGAGTCCTCTGTCTCAAGCTGCCCTTTCTCCGTTTTTAAAGCCTAAAGAAATCTACATTCATGCAAAAAATCCCTAGACATTCTTTCCTTGCTTAATGTGGGAGAGCTGCTGGATTGCAGAGGCTACAACCAGAAAGCATTTTTTGATGAAGCTTGGCTGTACCTGTGGCACAGGCTATATACACTGAGTCACGTAGTTAGAGGAACAGAGAATTGTCTGTCCTGAGTTAAGGTAAGGAACTGTTTAGTTCAGTAACCTGTCTCTGACAGTGGCCAGAAGCTGGTACAATGAAGAGTATAGGAACAGCACCCCGATAGAGCCCTCATGCCCCCAGTACCTCCTCCCAGCATTTGGCAGGGTCAGGCTGCCCCATCACTCAGCTAACCAGCCGTGAGTCTCTCCTACCTGCATGTGTCCGATGCTTTCTCAGCTCCTCCTGTAACAATGACTTTCACAATTCAGCTGGGTACTGTGGAGGACTTATAGAATCATAGAATGGTTTGGGTTGGAAGGGACCTTAAAGATCATCTAGTTCCAACCCCCCTGCCATGGGCAGGGACACCTTCCACTAGGCCAGGTTGCTCAGAGCCACATCCAGCCTGGCCTTGAAGACATCCAGGGATGGGGCAGCCACTGTTCAAGTGCCTCACCACCCTCTCTGTGAAGAATTTCTTCCTGACATCTAATCTAAACCTCCCTCATTTCAATTTATACCCATTACACCTGGTCCTATCACTACGGGCTCTTGTAAAAAGTCCTCTCCCAGTGCCCTTGTAGGCCCCCTTCAGATACGGGAAAGCTGCAATGAGGTCTCCTCGGAGCCTCCTCTTCTCCAGGCTGAACCAGCCCAGTTCTCGCAGCCTTTCGTCATAGGAGAGGTGCTCCAGCCCTCTGATCATCTTTGTGGCCTCCTCTGGACTCGCTCCAACTGGTCTATATCCTTCTGATGTTGAGGGCTCCACAGCTGGACGCAGCACTCCAGGGGGGGTCTCACCAGAGCAGAGTAGAGGGACAGAATCCCCTCCCTCGACCTGCTGGCCACACTTCTACTGATACAGCCCAGGATACGGTTGGCTTTCTGGGCTGCCAGCGCACACGGCCGGCTCATGTTCAGCTTTTCATCAACCAGTACTTAGCCCAGTACTTCACTTTAGCCCTGTTACCTGACTGTTTTGTTTGATTCACCATATATCCTATGTTGGGAGAATATTCTTCAGCTTTTCTTCGGGTTTTGTTGGGTCTTCTCTCAATCTTTCTTATCCCTCCTTGTTGACTGGGAACAGGTTGCCCAGAGAAGCTGTGGATGCCCCATCCCTGGAAGTGTTCAAGGCCAGGCTGGATGAGGCTTGGAGCAACCTGGTCTAGTGGAAGGTGTCCCTGCCCATGGCAGGGGGGGTGGAACAGGTTGGGCTTTAAGGTCCCTTCCAACCCAAACCATTTTGTGATTCTATGACTCTTTTTCCATCCCAGGGAGAAATACTTTATTCAGCACGCACAGGCTGTAAGCAGTTCTTGATCTGTGGCCATCCCTGCCACCTTCTCCACAGCCTTCCATCCCTGTCCCTGGTGTGGGCAGCTGCGTGCGGTGCCCAGGCTGCAGACGCGTTGTGGGTTTGTGCAGTGGTGTCGTGTTTTGCTCCTCTGCCTTTTGTAACGATCGGTGCCTGTTTGGTTTACCAGTTGTTTCTAGAGAACTCTCTGCAGTGAATTTAGTATCCCTTTTCTGAGTGACCACGTGTAGTGACACTGTGCCTGTGTATACATGCTGTGCTTTCTCTTGTGTATCAGTCTTCAGCTGCCAGCATCTCCCAATAGCTCAGTATTTTGCAATCCATGTACAAATGTTCTTCATTTACCTTTAAGTGTCACTGCTTTAGCAATCAGAAACTTTAGTACCTTCGTGCATATTGCCTTTTCCAGATGACTGGTGAATATCTTGAGTAGAAGAGCTTCCAGCATGGATTTGTATGGCCTTTCAAGAGGAGTGGCTGTTACACAGAAGGGCAGTTGCATTACACACCACCTGCCTCACATTTAATACACTGTACCTTGTGAAGAAAAGGCGTAATTATTCTTCTCAAGGAAAATGAACAAACCATTATTACCTTTAGGGTGAGCAGAATTGAGTTCAGAGAGCATATTCCTTTTGGACAATTCTTGATGAATGGCAGACTTCAAATGGAGGAATGGACACCCACGCCTTTTGATGGGACTGCCCTTAGAAGCTGGTTGAGATAAGCATTTCAGGTTGCATATTAGAAGATACTTACACTATGTTAAAATCTTCCTTTGAACTGTTA
>NW_010256797.1:0-394 GCF_000690775.1 Eurypyga helias | reverse complement strand
ATGTTGTGCGGGATGGTGTCAAACGTTAGTCCAGGTAGATGACATCAGTTGCCCATTGTCTATCCACCAAGGTGGTGACCCCATCGTAGAAGGCCCCCATATTCGTCAGGCACGATCTGCCCTTTGTGAAGCCCGTGTTGGTTTTTTTTTTTTTTTAATTAAAATCATTTTTTTATCTTCAGCTGGTATTTTAAGAGAAGCCTGGAACAATTCCTCCCACGGGTCGTACCCCTCCGCAGCAGAGTAGCAAGCTGCAAACTGATAACTGTTCAACACTTGCCACGTGTTCCAGCACACGGGAACCTACATCACTGCGCTTCTTTCTGAGGATTGTCCTCCCGCCTCCTTTGGTGCTAGCAGCAGACTTACTCAAAATCAGACCCAAAGGATCGAA
>NW_010256796.1:0-3092 GCF_000690775.1 Eurypyga helias | reverse complement strand
TGTGATTCTATGATTCTATGAATAGCCTAACCACCAGAATAGGCATCAGTTTGGTGATGAAAGCCACCATCCAAGAAACTTCTAGAATAAAAAGAGAAGTATGTATTGAATTAACATTTTCTAGCATTAGGCAATCCTGGAAAGTCTGTATGACTTTTTCAAAGTCACAAAAGGACATAGGTATCTAAGCTCTACAAAGGTAGCAAGAAAGTTAACAAGATCCTACCAAAATTACTGCGATATACCTTCAGAAATCAGATGTCAAAAATCAAGAGGTACAAGGAAGATTAGCTTTCTGCATTAAATTTCTTTCAAAAATTGAATTTCTTGATTTCTTCCTATTTTTTTTTCTATTACAATGGGTGGTATCCGATCAAAACAGATATTTTGTGATTTTCAGGCTTTTAGACTTCATAACTAAATCTTATAATAAATAGCAGACTGTACAAACTGGGAAAAAAGATAGCGGGGAATGGGGTTTTGGATAGAAGATGCACAAAAAATTATTTTTAATTATTTCATTCTTTTAGTATTTTTGGTCTAGTTGATTCTTTTTCTTTTTGTTTTCCTACCTAAAACCAAAATCAAGGAGAGGCACTGTCCACCTAAACATTGTTTGCAGGTTTATAGGTATGAATATAACCTGCAGTCAGTAGGAACACATTTGTAACTGGTGGCTGAGCATTTCAATTTACACTTCTGTGCTTTCCACTGAGTAACCAAGACCATCACAGTGATACTGATCTCTAACTTTGAAAAAAAATTACCAACGCTTATTTATTCTCTTCCCTTTTGCTTGTTTCTCTTTCTATCCCATTTCTTATCTACCATTCTGCATTCTTCTAATGCTACTGAGATTAAAAACTGAAGTACCTGAGCCTCTTGACATGACATTTTTCAAAGAAACCAAGTGTCTACAAAGGGGACATATTAGTTGTGATGAGCTTTTCAGCTGAGCAGAGGTATAAGTTTGATGGCCAGGCTTCATTTCTCAATGCTCTGCGTTTTGGGGAGGCCAGCTTTGCCCATGACACCAGGGAAGCCTTGCCTACAGGTCACAGCACACTGGGTGCAGGTGAGGCTCATATGCTTTCCAAATCTTTCTGCTGAAAGGCCCAAAACCTTGACTTTAAATCACTGCCATTTCAGACATCACAATCTCCTTTTCCTCCACCATTCATGTCTGTATGTTTGCATGGTGGGCCTGGTACCCATTTCACTGATCAAGCTGGAAAAAAAACTTGAGGAATTACTGATTGATACCGTTGGTCTGTGATTAGAAAAATATTTATACACTAAGACAATAACTTTGAAATGCTTGTATGAAGAAGCATAAGTGAAAAGAAAAAAATTGAACTTTATTCTAATGCCCCCTAAAACTATGAAATTAAATGGCAACAAACCTTACTAAGAGTTTAAAATCCACAGCCATCTATTTTAGAATTAAAGGGGAAATGGTTATTTTAGACAGAAAATCTACTCCTGTTCTACTGTGCACTGAAGCAAGATAAAACAAGCAAACAAACAAACCAGTGGGAATATTTCAAACGGTCTTCTTCTTTTCCATAAGGTAATGCTAAACCACACTTTTTTTCTTTCATCTTTATTCCAAGATGCCACTTACTCCTAAGAAATATCTGTTCAATATCTGTTTATTTTAATATCGTGAGCCTGTTTTCGTGTTGTCCCCCACCCCTCCCCCACAATGTCTCTTGAATGAATTGCAACTGCCAAAGTAATGAAATAAATGGATACATAATATCCAAAATAAAGGATTTATCAAATTTTAACTTGATTAATTGACTGGATATTATAATGTATTAACAAATTTTGTGTTGGTCCTGGTTTTAGTCCCAGAATTTGTGTTGCTATGCCTTGAAAAGAAACATAATATTTATTTTTTCCAGATTGTTTGTTTTAGAAATGAAAAACAAACAAGTATTGTTTTGCCTCCAGAACCCTGAGTAATATTGCTTTGACTAGGAAGAAAACACTGGCATGATATAGACTTTTTTTTTCATAATTGTCTGCTCTGAAAAACAAAACAACCAAGTGCACCCTCTGATTTCAAGCATCTGTAGGAAATTGGGTTGCAGACTGCTGTCCCATCAGGATGGGTCTCACTGATAGACTTTCCATGCCTTTTATACCTACCTCCCCAGACACAGCTAAGTCACACCTCTGGTGCAAGCCATCTGCAGTTCAGAGAGTACCACCCAGACACCTCCAGTGCCTGAAAGTCCATTCCCAATCCTCTCTAACCTGCTGGGGCTTTCCCTGCCTCACTGATAAAAGCAGTACGGGAGACAGACAGCTGCTTGGGTCAAACCAGGACTTGACCCAGACAGGGCAAAGCATCCACTCCAACCCCTTCCTGCGGCCAAACATAACCTGTTGATGGCAAAAGCAGAGATACCCTGCTGCATTGCTCTCTCCTCCATGGGCAGAGAGAGATGTGCCATCAGCCAGTAAAAAATAAAAGCTGCCCACAGAAACAACCAAGCATCAGGTTCACTCAGCATCATCTGATAACCCCGAGAAACAGGTGATCAATATTCATCAGCATCACAGTCCTCCTGCTAGTGATGGTTAATGGGCTGATAATGCCATCCTCCTTGTAGCCAAATCCCATCAGGGACCAGACAGCTGGAGCTAAAGGAGAAAACTTATCAGATCTGGCAGGAGACAGTTTAGGAGGCTAAAATTAACCTTGGACCATTCACAGAAAGAACTAATTGTTTGTGACTGCTAGATTCCTGCCAGTGGCAAAGGTTTATTGCTGCATAGATCTTAACCTGATACTAGTTTTTCTGCAGCAGGGATAAAAAGAAAAAAAAAAAAGAAAATTAAGCAGGAAAAAAGAAATCCCATGGTTGTTTTTAACTGCTCCCCTCCACCCCCCCACCAAAGAAATATAAATTAGTGTACATATAATGAAAATTAAAGCTATAGGTAAAACTTTATGCATTTGTGCTATAATGATCCAAGTTGCTTCAGTACTCCAGAACACATGAATTCATGAGCTAGACAGAGCCGTCATCAAGAAAAGAAACGCAAACTATCAGAAAAGGAAGTGTCGATCTGCTTGAGGG
>NW_010256795.1:287-7087 GCF_000690775.1 Eurypyga helias | reverse complement strand
TCATCTGCTAAAAAGGCACCCTCCGTAGTGGGGATGTGCTGAGCGCAGTCCCAGCATCCCTGATGTTCCCCAAGAGCAGCAATAGCTCCCTGAAGGGAATGGCACAGACCTGGAGGATCCCCCCTCACTTCAACAAGGGGGCAGGGATGGGGAGCAGCACAGCCACATTGTCCTCCCCTGGGCAGGAATGACAGCTGCTCAGCTTCACCTTCCCTGCAGCAGGACAGGAACCACACTACACAATTTCAGAGGGGTCCAGGTCTGCAGTGACAGGGCAATACCTGAATGAGGGCACCTGCATCCTTGGCACATGACATCCCTAGCAGCAAAGCCTTGACATACAGGTTTACTTTTAAATATGAGGATAAAAATCCCAGACCACAAGACGGAACGGGAGGATTTAGCTTTGAAGTCAAGTATTTAGATGGGAATTCAAGGTTTCTTATCACAATAGTGACCCATGGTCTGGGTTTTCAGGATGTGCTCCTAGGCTGGCAAAAACAATTCTCTGGGTAAACAGACTGACTGCATTTTTGAAAGGGGATTTCACACCCCTAAGAAAAGGATCTTAGCCACTATCACAAGCAGATGAGGGAATGAGATTTCTAGCCAAATAACTTGGTGGTGGCTCATGAAATGCGTTTTGGTGCAATCGCAGCGGGTGCATGGACATTATGAGTGTGCAAACACACAAGGAGGCTGCAAGAGGCAGGATGTGGAAAGTGACTTAAAACATGACTGGAAGCTACTTAATCCCTCTTTTTCCCAGAGCTACACTGCCTCTTTGGTAAGTTTGGGGGGAATGTTTGAATCTCTGCGACAGAACACAGGACTGCTTCTCAGGTGGCAGGACTCGAGCTGACTTCTGTGGAAGCAGAGCTTGCCCTTACTTATTTGAGGTCGGTCAGAGTGGTGTTTTCCTTCCATTCCCCTGGTGACTACATTATTTCTCAAATCCTTTTTAAAACTGAAAATGGCATGTCCGCAAGGCTACTGAACGCTGCTCTGGAGTCTCAGCGCGTCAGCAGCTCCCAGACAGCAGTGAAGGCTGTGCATGAACTGACCCATTTTTGCTCTTAAACACACCAACATATGACTCAACGCTCAGTTCAGCGAGGCAGAAACACCACTCTCCACTAACGCTGGGGAAGCCACTCCGGCTACTCAAGCGGTAACTCCATGAATGCAAATCAGGTTGGATAGCCAATAAAAGAATATTGCATCCATTTATTTCATGTCCGTGGACACAGATGTGACTTTATAGCTAGCTGCATTCAAAGAATTTGCTTGCAATCACACAAGTGAAAACCATCTCACCAGCATGGTGAGGCCGAAGCCTAGCACGGAGCGTACTCCTGGGTGAAAATGCAAGGGCTCTGCTTGCCAGGGCTATGAGTGTGCAGGAGGCTGCTGAGCACTCTGCCTGCCAACTATGAATCCCTTTATATCCATCTGGCAGGGCTGGAGACAGAACAGGGTATTTCATTAGGTTTTTAATATCAGCTCTAGGCATCCCTCAGCTCAGAAGGTAGCAAGTGAGCACTGGAGGCATAACAGAGACGGCAGCAGGTTGGTGTAGCTCCCAACCACTCTGCCAGCCTGGTCCTGACCAGCAAGGTTGGGGCAAAACTCCCAAACTGAGGCTCCAAATGGGATTCTCCTGCCTTTTCACAAAAGCAACTCAAGGCCACTTCAGTGTGTCCATGTAAGAAGCAGACGGCTGAGGCACTCGACAACTACTGACCAAACTCGCTTGGTGACGTTCACACCAACAACGACAGCAGTGGCCAGCACGGTGCTGGGCTAGATTCAGTGAGACCAAGCAGGTGCCAGGAGGACAGAAGCAGTACCTCTGACCCGTGACTTGGATCCTCTCCTCCAGGTACCTGGGCCCCAACTTTTCCCAGATGGTTGCTGTTCCACTCGACGGCCATGTGAGCTTTCCCCAGGGGAAGCACATCCCACTGAGCTCCCTCCCCCGCGAGCGTAAGAGGCCTCATTAGGAGCAAACACATAGGATCATGACCCAATCCCACGGATCTGGGGAAAGGATGGGAAGGAAGCAAAGGCCAGCAGCAGGACCTGCCCAATCCTAGGAAATATTCATCATCTGTGATGCTTTGGTTGCCCACAGCTGCTCCCTAGCCCCAAATGCACCATGGAAATATATGGGAGCTGCACTGCCTGCAAACAGCCCAAAACACCCAGTCCTACTAACATGTGGGAATTTGGTGGCAGCGCTTCCAAGAAGCATCCCTCCCCAGGACCAGAGATCTTTACCTGTTGATTGAACTGACGCTGGGCACGGTGTCATTGTCGCACACTCGCTCAGCAAGGAGTCTATCCCTGATCTCCCAGGCAAACATGGTGGGATTTTGGCGCTTGTACTCTGCAATTTTTTCTACGACTTTGGGTGTGGCAACCTTTGGTTTTGATCCCCCGATCACTCCAGGCTTAATACTCCCAGTTTCATAATACCTGGGACAACATCCAAAAAAAAGTTTTTGTTATCACAAACAGACAGAGAACATGCTTTGAGATTTATAGAGAACATAATTTCAAGGTAACCAAACCCCAGCAAATCCTGAGATACATCTTCACTTTCACATACACATTTTCTACCCATGTAGTGCTTTATCATCTAATAGATTAACTTATAGTAATTGGAATTGGGCCTCTGGATACTATATATATTTTTCTGTAATAGCAGGACAAAAGAAACAATGCAAGATTAAAGGGCATGCCAGGATCCAAAATTAACTGAAAATGTGGGTTATTAATCAGCAGCACTGGCAATAATAGAAACAAATCACACCAAAGACCACTTTTTGCAGTGGACTCTTTCGTAGTAAACTACTGTTTCTTCATAAATTCTCTGTCATTAATATCTATGGCTTCTTATCATATCATACTGACAATGAAGGCTGGGTATTTTATTTTATTTGCACCTCTTGAATAAAAATGCCAGTCTGTGTTTTTCCCATTTTACGGTATTAATATGCATATTATAGTTTTAATAGTTTATATTTTTCATAATGTATTCTTTTTAACATTATGGTTTTTAGTGGTTTCAATCACAAATTTCAAGGAGAAGGGAGCTGCCCACATTCTGGAGGCGATATGCAGGTTGGTTTCTGTGACCGGTCCTGCAGCCCTTCCTCGGGTTCAGCACCTTCACCCACACCAGCACTCTGCTGATACCATGCCAAGAAACATGGAGGAGCGGATCCCTAAACCAACAGAAATCAGCCAGATTTCTTCACACGTGAATCACACAAGGGTTACTGCTTTTGGTAGCACTGCAACAACACATTGGAGCCAAGATCCCTGGCACCACAAGTCTCCCCTTTCAACAAACGAAGCCTTGAGCGTGCTGCTACAAGAAGAAGTCCTATCTTACTCATGGAGAGACAGAATGGAGACCAAGAACAAGATCGTGCTCCCCTGTTCTGCGCTGTCAGGGAGTGCAATGCACAGACACTTCTTTCATCTTACAAATTTTCTCATGGCCAGACGAAAAATAAACCCCGTGCCTACCTGCAACAACCACCCCAACTGCCCTGATCCAGTACATCTTTTCCGTACGAAGCAGACTTGCTGAGCCCTTCAACCAGATGTCCACCAAGCTGCACGCTCACAGCAGCTTAAACACATCTTCTCAGTGCTCTGCACCCTGATTTCTAGTACAGAGCTCAGAAAAGACTCCCTAATAAGAACACAACACTGCTTATATTTTCTCTTCAGAAACTTGACATATTCATTACGTGAAAAAAAAAAAAAATCCCAAATATTTCCTGTGTGTCAGAACACGGGCTGCCCAGCCCAAGTCTGTCTCACTGTATCACACAACCATGTTAATCAAATTTCTGCCAAGCTACCAGTTTTCAACCTTTCTGGAAGAGCTCTTTGTGCAAGGCCTGAAATTCCTTTAACACCAAGTTGTCTGTACATGTTTTCATATATTCTGGATGCAGATGTGGACCCAGATCTACCTGTCTCCATGAGCCATTTAAGCAATACTAGTAATGGAAAGCATCAAGCGTCGGCGATGGATTAACCCTCCCTAAACACAGCCTAGTAGCGAGCTTCAGGGCAGAGGGGTAAAAATTCAGCTCCTCCCATGCTTCCTGAGGACATACCAAAATGATGGCAAACATGGACCATAAACCTATCAAAACCTTGAATCTGGCCTCAAAACCTTCACTGCTGCCACTCCTCCTGTGAGGAGGGCGTAGGAGGAAGCCAATGTCACGAATGCTACGAAATAAAAATTTGCAATTTCCTTGGTTCCCGCCAGAAGGATGCAGTTTACAAACCCCCCCTTCAGTGATCTCCTCCAACAGTGCCTCGCTGCACCATGACATGGTGCCTGCAGTCGGTACCCCATGGCACAGGACAGCCCAGCTGAGTGCGGGAAGCCGTGGCTGCGCAAACAAGACAGTGTTTCCTGTGGCTGACTCACCACGGTAGGTAAGTCAGCAAAGGCTCCCACCACCACAACGCTGTGGCAGCAGCAAGCTCCATGGGGATAAAGCCCTGGACCCCTCTGGGCAGCAAGACCTCCACTCCAAAATCCTGCAACCACTGCCTACTCACCTGCCCTCACCCCTGCAAGCCCTGCAAAGGCATGCACACAATCAAAGAAGAGACAACTCGCCTCAGCAGGAGGGTGCAGGATTGAGCCCAGGCCCTTTCCTGGGGCAGCTGGAAGAGCTTGCAGCCATGAGGCTCTCGCCCAGTGACGCCTCTGACACCTCCCTCCCCTTCCACTTGGCAATGAGCCTGGGCACAGTCCAAGGGCCTGCAGGCTGCACGGCACAGGCATCCCTGATGCCTGTCTCTATTTTAACGGCAAGGACGGCTGCAGCTGGATTCGTTTTGTGCACATCAGGTCTGGGCCTTTTGCTCCCAGCAAGCTCCCCATGCAGGTGAAGACTGGACACCCCCGCGGTTCCCCCCTCCGAGAGGTGAGAGTTTCACTTGCACAGCAACTGCTGCTCCCTGCCTCTAGATGGTTTTTAAGGCTGTATCAAGGACTGGAGAATTCCAAACATAAAATTCCACATTTATCATAAGGATTCACATTTTTCACACACATGCATGCACATGAAAAAACACACGCAGAGCTGCAATTACAGTGACATTTTACCCACTGCAATTATTAGTTATGAAAATAATGAGCTATGAAATTCCAATTTATTGTTAACAACTTTAATGACAAAGCTCGGGAGCCTTGTTCTTAGCTCTCTAGCTCAAATACACCCAACAGCAAACCTATTCAGGTTATCAAAGGTAAAAACACTGGACAGTTGCCTGGTAGGTAAATAAACTGCCTGTTTCTCACCATGCATCGGTCCTGATGGGAACTGGTGGCAATCCTGCTACAGCAGAGAGCATCACCAGCCAAACTCTGCCAGCCAGGCTGGAAGCAGGGGCCAACAGATGATGCAAAGCCCTGATCAAGTGAAACAGCCCGTGATGGGGAGGCAGGTCTCAGATAAAACCCATAGAAACTTTTCCTCTCTAAAACAGTAAGGGCGTCAATGTCCTCAAAATCACCCCGGGGAGAAGTGCACTTGTAGCTTGCAGGGGAATGTGTCTCCCTGCAACGAAGGCACAAAAGAAAAAGCAAGAACGCTGAGTGCACGCTAGCTCCTGCGGCTCTCTGAAAGCGCACCGTGCAGGGCTGTGGAGGCATGCTCGCTAGCGCAAGCAAGTATAGGTAAGAGGGGGCAGAGGGAAAAGCACGCCAAGAGCTACAAAACCAGGGGCCTGTGACTTTGCCAGGTCAATCTGACTCTGAATGCTTAAACTGCCATTTAGAGATCGTAAATGCTGCTAATCAAAGCAGCAAAAAAAAAATTGCCATAATGCTCTTTGCAGCTATGGTGTGCCCAGGAAAGCAAATTGGTTAAAAATTCTAAACCATGAAGTTAACTATGAAAGTTTAGTGAATAGTTTAGGAATTAACTTTTCCTGATTACCAAGAAAAACATATTCTTACTAAAAAAAAGTCTTCCTTAATCTAAGTTGGTCAACCATCTCAGAATGCCTGGAGTCCAAACCCACTGTAATTTACACAAATCATGTTCAGATTTGTTCGCAAGATACAAAGAAACAAGGACAGTATTTTTTTACCTGAATTTATGTCGTTTTCAAAAGAAACCAGGAAATTATATGCATTCAGAGTTTAATTTCCTACTGCCACAGTGGTTCGAGCAGCTCCAGCCTGAGCAGAGGGCTACTCTCAAAACGGCCAAAATTAAGATGGTTAATAGTTACTTATGGTATATTGTGCTCTAGTTAAGAATGTATTCCTGCAGAGTAGAAAAAGGCATCAAATTAAACAGTGGGACAGATTTTAAAATGGCCTGTGTGAATGAACACACAGCACTGTTTATGTAATATATAGTGACATTGCTAATAGTCAGTCTTCCTTGGAAAGCAAAGTGAGTAACTTCCACAACTTCCTTTTTTTTTCCTTTTTACAGAAGGCAACTCCCAGATTGCTCTACTTTTTCAGAACAGATAGACGTGGGACATAACGCCACATAAACAGCAGAAACACCCCACCTGGCATTTTGCGCTTTGCAACAGAATTGCCTATAAGAAACTGTGAAAGGGACAAAACAGACATGAGAATAGTGGCACTTTTTTCCCAGATTGGGCATATACAACCACACGTGGTCAGGAGACCCTCTCCTCTGGACCTGAGGTTTCTACTGTTCTCCATTTGTTTGCAGCCTGCAATACAGGGACCACCACCCTCTTAACGGACACAGAAGGCTTCGGTGTCTCCC
>NW_010256795.1:0-276 GCF_000690775.1 Eurypyga helias | reverse complement strand
AAGTATTGTGCGAACGCAGCCGTGGCTGACGCGGAGCTGTCGAGAGATGTCACACGGCCGGACCCCTTGGTGGGCGAGCTCTACAATCCTTTGGCGCACGACATCTGGGAGGGGGCGGCCGTTCACAAAAACACCCCCCAGCTGATTCACGCCTCCATGTCCTGAAACACACAGGGAAGGGGGAAGAGGGCAGGACAAGAAGAGCTGTGTGAGAGTTGCAGGACATTTCTCCAGCGCAGAGCCCCCAGCCCGGTGCTCCCCGGCGACGGCCATCGC
>NW_010256794.1:371-656 GCF_000690775.1 Eurypyga helias | reverse complement strand
CCCCCCAGCAGGTTCCTCTCCTCCCGAAACTTCATCATGCCGTGCTTGCAGTCACCCACTCTGCTGGCTGGGGGCACACGCCTGAGCGGGTCCGGCCCCCCCAGGGGGGTCAGGCCCCCCAGGATGGGTGTGGGGGGCAGCCAGACCTGGTCCCGCAGGGCAATAGCAAGGGCAGCCCCCCTCCTCACCCCCAGCCCCACAGCCTGCCAGCTGCTGCCCGCTCCCAGGCAGGGCAGGACCACCCGCACGGCATCCAGCCACGACCCCCCCCCGGGGGGCTCCCCG
>NW_010256794.1:0-307 GCF_000690775.1 Eurypyga helias | reverse complement strand
AAGGGGATTTTCTGAGGGGCTGCAGCCGGCAGGATGGGGAGCTGTCCCCATCTCCATGCCAATCCCTATCCCCACTCTTATTGCTATCCCATTGCCATCCCATCTCATCCCCATCTTCATCCCCATTCCTATTCCTTTCCCCATCCCTGTCCTCATCCTCATTCCTGTTCCCTTTCCCATCCCCATTCCCATCCTATCCCATACCCATTCACTGTCCTCATTCCTATTCCCATCCCATCTCCAACACCAATCCCTTCCCAACCCCAATCCCTTCCCAACCCTGTCCCCATCCCATCCCATCTCATCC
>NW_010256793.1:2739-3345 GCF_000690775.1 Eurypyga helias | reverse complement strand
GTGATTCTATGATTCTATGATTGCGCTTGGTGCTGGGAGTGGGGCGGGTGGTTGACATCTTCTCTCCCCACAGAATTTCATGTGGGGGTTTGGTGCCACTTACTGGGTTGGAGCAAAATTTTCTGCTGAGGTGAAGATGCCTGTTGCATGGTGGGAGAGCAAGCAGCACAGCTCGTAAGTGCAGCCGTCCCTGGAACAAGCACCCACCCTTCAGCCATGCTGGGGAGATGCTGTTTCACCCCTGGCAGGTACCCCTGACAAAGGGGTTAATGACTGTCCCAGCAGCACTGGGTCTTGTGGGAAGGGGTGTCCACGGTGAGGAGGATGCCACAGCTTCCCAAGACATGTCATCTCTCCCAGGTACGACCACACTGTGGACTGCATTCTGTCAGTTAACGGGAAAACTGAGAGCTCACAATGCAACAGAAAGTACCTGTGGATCTGTGAGAAGCCCCTGAAGCTAAGCAGCGCATCCAAGACTCTCCTTCCTCCCCTGGACGAGGTCTGACGGTGCTGCCACCCCACACCATCGCAGGAATAGGGGACAGGAGCTGGGGGTGCACCCCAAGACCCTGTCCCTCGGGCATGAATTGCCTCATCCATGCT
>NW_010256793.1:0-2725 GCF_000690775.1 Eurypyga helias | reverse complement strand
GCCTGTATTTTAAAGCAAGGCTCACGGAAAACAGACCTTATTTCACTCTCTCACACCCACGCATAGACCTGTATCTCCTTGTACAAGCCTTCTGCATGTGCTCCCCCAAGGCTGATGGGTGTGCGCTGGTGCAGGATGTGCCATTTGCATCTTTTGGGAGCTGGGGGATGACGGGACCTTTGCTGTCCCTGACCTGTCCTCTCTGGGGAGTTCTGTGGATTTACTGCCTGCCCCTTCCCTCAGCATCGACAGCTCCCATCCTGCCCTTTCTCCTGCCTCCATCCCCTGCCCAGGGCTTTGGGTTGGGCCTTGTTGGGATGGGGTACAGGCATCAGTGCCATCAGCAGGAGAAACTTCTGGAAAACCCTGAGACCATGGGGGAGATGGGGGAGTGCTGGGGAGCACTGGGACCAGGGAGGGTGAATGAGGGAACCCTGAGACCATGGGGGAAAAAAGGGCACATTGAAGAGCTCTGAGATCATGGGGTGTGAATAAGGGAGCCCTGAGGCCATGGGGTGAGTGGGGGTGCAGTGATGATCCCCAAGATTGCAGAAGGCAAGTGAGGGAGCCCTGAGGCCATGGAGGGAATGGTTGTACAGCCAGGAGCCTTAGGACAGTGGGGAAGAGGGGGGAGCACTGGGGAGGCTTGGGGGAAAGGGAAGACCCCTGCCACCACGGGGGAAAGATCCTTAAGATGACCATGGTGGGACCTGAGCTGCCAGGGAGGTGATGAGGGACCCCTGTCCCCAACCCAGCTGAGGTGAGTGGAGCCATCCAGGGGCAGCACTGACCCTCCCTATCTCACTCATTGTTTCTGCAGAGTGGGGTGAGGTGGGGAGAATTTTGCTAAGCTGGATGTGGGCAGCTCCTGGGAAAGGAGGTGTGGAAGGAGGCTGGTGGAGCCAGCCCACGGCATGGTGAGGCTGGAACAGGATTGCAGGAGGTCCCTTGCAATCTCAGCTATCATGTGAAACAAGAACCTACTGTGTCTGGCTTGTCCTGGAGAGACCAGACATGGTCTTCATGGTGCCCACAGAGACACAGGAGGACACTCCCTGCCACAGGAGTCCTGATCCCCCAGCATTTTATTGCCCCCCAGCTGGCTGAGGCCATCCCCATCCCATCACCGAGGGCACCAGTGAAGGCTTCAAGGAGCATCAGCCCCAGGATCAACACTGCAGAGATGTCACCAGCTGGACGAGAGTGTTGCTGACACCCCCATGCAGCCCTTCCAGTTTCCACCCACCTTCTCTTCTCCTGGGCACATCTCCCTACTCTGCCAGAAAGGAGACCATGGGAAACCATGTCCCAGACCTCAAAGGTTCATGACGAATGGCCCACATTGCTCCCCCCTCATCCACATCCCAGTATTCCCACAGCAGCAAGCAGGTTGCACAGGTGTCACTTCCCCTTGGTGAATCCTGCCTGGTTTTCCCCACCCACCATCAAGTCTTCCCTGGGCCTGGACCCCTACATGACCAGGTGGAGGTGATCCATCTTCTTCTTGGGATCAAGGCCATTCTTTGTCTGGGGGAACAAAGGTCAGCTCTGGGACAAGTTGTGGCTGAAGACTGGTGATGGAGGGAGGAGAAAGGGCAGGACAGGGGCCAGTGACAAAGATGAGGGACAGCCAGTAGGCAGAAGGCAGCAGGGGAGAGCAGGGGTCTGCATCCCCTCCCTGGATCTCAGGAGCTGGGACTGGAGGGCAGGGTTTGGGCATGTAATTATGGGCATGAGTGTGGAACACGGAAATACAGTCTCTTTTCCATAGGTCTTGTTTTAAAATGCAGGCGCCTTCTTTCCCACCCTGTGTGTCCAGAGCTTTGCAATGCAGCCGAGCGACGGAGCGTGGGGATGTAGCTGTGGAGGAGGGGAAGGGTGTCTTTGCCGTGCAGCCCCAGCATCTGTCCCTCAGTCCTGCAATGGAGAGGGGCTCTCAGAGTTCACCACTTGTCTGGGAGAGAAAAGAAGGTCTCACTTCTGGGGACTTCTCACAGATCCATGGAAAATGTTTATGGCAGTAGTCGGTGCTTTTCTCCCCGCGGGATGTTTGTGCACACTTTGGGTTCCAACTGGTCCTTGAATGGAATGAGCACGTAAGAGGTGCCATCACCATGCTCCCAGCTCACTGCCAGCCCTGCAGTGCCCCCCTCCCCAAAGCTGCATTCCCAGAGCCTGGGCAGAAAGGCCAGAGCAATGCCTCTGCCTGAGCATCCTTCCCATAGCCAGAGCAAACACCCACGCCTGGAGAAGATGCGAGAGGTGCAGGTGGCCGAGACGGAACTACCTACTTATATGTCTTCTCAGATGCCCCCTCAGCATTGTCTCCAATCCAGTAAGTAGCACCAGACATGTCCAGGAAATGCTGGGGGGAGAGACGATATCAACCACCTGCCCCACACCCAGCATACACCTCAGAACCCAGGAGCCTCAAAGGCAGCCATGCTCCTCCCCACAGATGCCGGGATGGGCACCCAGGGGTCGAGGTGACACCCCGGCACCCCTGCAGACTGGTCACACCGTCACAGCCCCCTGCTCTGTACCGGCAGTGTCCACGATGGCCAGTTGCCTGGGTGCAGCAGCTGAGCCGATCTCCTGCTGCAGTCGTCTCGGCTGTCCTGCCAGCGCATCCTCTGCACCGAGATGAAGAGGCACTTGCCCCTGTAGAGCACCCAGCCCAAGGGGCAGCATTCTGGGGACAAGGGTATGGCTGAAAGCGCTCACT
>NW_010256792.1:6701-15115 GCF_000690775.1 Eurypyga helias | reverse complement strand
CAAGTTGTGCCAGGGGAGATTAAGACTGGATATTAGAAGAAATTACTTTGCTGAAAAGGTTGTCAGGCATTGGAAAGAGCTGCCCAGGGAAGTGGTTGACTCACCATTCCTCGAGGTCTTTAAAAGATGATTAGATGTGGTGCTTAAGGGCATGGTTTAGTGATGGACTTGGCAGTTTTGTGTTAACGGTTGGATTTTCCAACCTAAACAGTTCTATGAGGTTGTAAACATTTATTTATCTGGAAAACCCGCTTGGTTACGTGTTATTACTATATTTTTTTTTTAACATGCATCCGAGAAGAGGTCATACTTCTTGGTTCAATTAGAAAACATAGGTATTAAGACCACCCTCAAGAAAGAACATGGGATATATCCTTTTAATAATGCTGATTCACCCCTTAATGGACAACCAATGATTTATATAGTTAAATAGCAATGAGAATTGGGCGCAGTTCTCTGAAATCCTCCATGTCTTACACTGTGGTAGATGGAAGGAAAAGTGTCTTTAAAACCCTTTTATTTTCAAAATTCCTAAAGTCCCAGAGTTTCTTTCAGGAGTATGGAGGGTTTGGGTTTTTTCACTTTTGAATCTGCAACACAACACGTGTCCTTGTAGTTCCCTTGCCGATGAATTGGTGTAAGTCTTTCAGTGAAGTTAATAATGCTGCTTTAGATTCAAACCTTAAGTATGAAACCAAAGATATAGTGAACATCCAGACTTCTGACAAAAGCCTGTTAGATTCTGAATTTTGTTGCTTGACTATCTAGCTTAGAAAGAGCAAAGGCAATATTTTATCATGTATCTATCATCAATGGAGGGTTTTGGAGAACAACCCAGAGGGATTTTTGATAGTATTGTCATTCACAGTACCATGATAATAATTGTTCCTGCTGTCCACTTTTTCCTTAAATCTGAGTTTCAACAGTTCCAGTAAATACTTTATACAAGAGCTGTAAAGACTAGAATCTGGTAACAAAGGTAGTATTAAAGAAACTTAGAAGAGAGGAATAATTAAAAACTAAAACAACAAAAACAACAAAGAGGCAAAAAAAAAAAAAAACCACAACAACAAAACCCACACACCAAAAAAAGCCAACCAAACAAAAGAGAAACAACAGACAGGAGTGACAAATAGAAAGGCTTTCACAAGAGTGGAACAGGACATAGTGACTTGTCTGTCAAAGGAATTGCTTCATTAGAAAATTAACAAAATCACAAAGAGCTGGAAGTGGACAGCTAAGCTTTTTAGATGTCTTTCATTATATACGTTGCTTAGAACATAGGGTTCTTCATGGTAAAATAACACTGTTTCTTTAAGCAAATAGTCTGGCTGCTCCCACCTCTACCTCTTTGACTTCAGCACCCAAGAACACCCAGATCATCATATATCATCTCCAGAGGCTGAGAAGAATTTTAATTGCAATAATGTTTTGTTTCAATTCTTGAACATGCACAGATGAGTTTCACAGTTGCAAACCATATGACACGAGAGACAATAGTAGCAGCTTTGAATTTTGAAGGTCTTATGTTCCCAAGAAGGTGCATTTTAAGCAACTTTTAATGAGTTGGGTGAAGTAGGCTTCTCAGCATAGGCATTATTGAGATTAATTCTAGAAGCTTTTCCAGTGAATAAGTAAAAGAAAAGGTGATGTTTTAGAATCCTTTCATAGGATTCTGCTATCTCTTTTGTAACCAAATCAAAGAAAAAGTAGACATTTAGGAAGAGTTATGATACATCTTTCTTTCAGTTTTGGGATAGATTATTAAGTATTAATTTATTATTTAAAAAGTTATTCTGGGAAAAATCTTTTATTTTCTTAAAAATATTTGGAGTCAAGACTGAAAAGAGAATGGGAAAGGAACCTTGAAGATTTTTAGACAAGAAAGAAATGTGTCATATGAAGTCAGACAAGTCAGTGCAAAACAAAGAGTTCACAGATACTAGCTATATTGATTAAAAGCTTTTTGTGAGATAACTGTTAGTTTTGTCTAAAAAAATACTAGGGAAACATCCAGAAAAGAGACATCTTGGAGGAAGATGTCTCCCATTGATAGCCGTCTTGCTGGTTTATGTCTCATAAAGGTCAGCGAATGTGGAAAAAACGAGTGTGAGACAATGTCTTGGAATTAATCAAATTTCTGAGATTATATCTAACGAGTTAGAAAAAATGTGTTTCTAAACCTAGACAAGCATAGATTTGATTCAAATTAGAGAATAGTCTTTTATTGATGCTGTTCTGTCTCTGAAAGTGCCATAGACATTGTGAGAAAGTCTCAGATAATTACCAAGACAATGGTCACATTGGAAAAAAAATTATTTGGCACAGACAGATCTGAAGTGTTGTTCCCAATATATAAATAAGATGTTACCCAAAGGGAATGGCTACTGGATAGAATTGTGCATACCTGTGGGGACCACGTTTCACCAAGAACAAGTGGGTAAATAACACTAGAAATGCAAGAATTTGCCAATAGTAAGATATGTGCCTATTTCTTAAGTCTGAATAAGCCTGAGTTTTTCAGTTTCTGGGATTTCCTTGAGAAGAACATTGCTTTGAAAGCAAAGGTAATAGAAGCATTGACAAGAACGTCATTACAAATACAAGATTACAGATAAGGAATGAACTGGAAGTTGGGATTTCAAAGCCATTGGAAAAGACAAGAAAGAGAACAATCTTTCAGCGAAATTATGTTCTTTTTTATAATAAAGTGGGTAGCTTTTTAACTGAGCTTTAATTAAAATACTTTGCATTCCTCATAGCTTGTGTTTGCATTCCCGACAGACTTAAAACATTTTTAATTTTTCAATTGCTGCACTTGCTTTTCACTCTTAGTTGACCTCGTCATTTATTAGAAGCTTACATGGCCTTAATAGTTGAAATGTGAAGTAATATTTTCAGAATAGGAGCATAATCGCCACTGCTGTAGGAAAAAAATAGTGTGGGTTTTTTTTTTTTGTGGGGGGTGCATGTGGGGAAACACTCAGATATTGGAGAAGAATGGAGCTTGTTACTCTGTCTTTAAATATTTCCATCGTAGCAGCATGGAAGATGACAGAGATTAAAGGGTCTCAAGAGTCCATCTATCCACCTATACCTCCTCTAAGGCAATATTAACTGCCCTGCTCCAGACAGACGTTCATCTAAACTGTTGTTAAAAACTTTCATTGAAAAAGATTCTGCAACTTCGCTAGGATATCTCGGTGCAATGAGAACACTAGAAAAAAGCCAAATGAATGTACTAACTTTCATTCAGCATACACAGACTACGTTTTTGCAGGCTGGGCTCTTTGCAGTTTAACAAGAAATTGTGCTGGATAGATTCTAATTAGATCCATAGCCCCCTCCTGGGTTAATTTTGAAATCCTGTTGCCCAACTTCAGTTTTCTGGTTAAGGTCCAAATGAAAATGATGCCAGAAGTCTGCCAAGTATGGTGCCAAGCCATCAACAAGACCTTAAGCAGTAAGACTATTGCATTGTGGGAGCTCACAAGTCATAAGAAATGAGATAATGTGAGATATCTGTAGCAAGGCCACAGTGCCACAATCTCATTTCCAAAAATTACTTTATCATAGGAACCATCACTGACAGGGATGAAAGAGTGGAAGTGAGTAGAAAAAAGTTTCGTGAATTCAAAGATGACTGAGTGCCTTCTTTCCCTTCTTTGGCTAGGGAGGGAGGGAGGGAAACCCTCTTTGGTTCTCCCTTGGGAAGGGGAACGGGAAGGGGAAGGGGAAGGAGAAGGGGAAGGGGAAGGGGAAGGAGAAGGAGAAGGAGAAGGAGAAGGAGAAGGAGAAGGAGAAGGAGAAGGAGAAGGAGAAGGAGAAGGAGAAGGAGAAGGAGAAGGAGAAGGAGAAGGAGAAGGAAAAGGAGAAGGAGAAGGAGAAGGAGAAGGAGAAGGAGAAGGAGAAGGAGAAGGAGAAGGAGAAGGAGAAGGAGAAGGAGAAGGAGGACGAGGACGAGGAGGAAGGATTTCAAAAGAAATGGAAGGCAATTGCAAATGGAAGTTCAAAATTATAGCAGAGGGAAGACTAAAGGGAAAAGACCTCACTTAGTAGGAAAAGGACAAAATACGTAGAAATGTAATACTGTATGGGAATGAAAGAGAAAATAAGAAAATCATTAGCCAAAAAGATGTAATTCTTAGTCACCAGGAATGAAACTACAGATGTAGCTCAAGGATTTTTGTATGTGTGTTACATGAGTTTACACAGACATATCTGGTGATTGCCCAGCTTGCATAACATCAAGTTAACATTCAGACATTTTTTTCTGCTTAGTCCCACTGCCTCCATCTAATTTAAGGATCACTTATGTCTCACATGTCCTTCTCCTTCACAGCCTGACTAGATCTTACTGACCCTCTCTGTATTCCCCCTGGTTTACTCTAGGAACAAAAGCAGGCCATGAAAGACACCCACTGCCTCAGCTCTCTGCTGTCCCAGCACAGCAATTCGAAGACCAACATTTCAGGCAGAAAATTCTCAATAATATTGTCACTGCACTATGAACAACTGTTTGTGCTCCCACTCTGGAACCACACATTTATTAACACTGGACTTTAATTCCTACTTTATTGCCCATACACAAATATTTGTATAAGGTTATTTATATAATGCATAAATTAAGACAATTTAGTTCTTCTTAAATTCTTTGTCTTTGACTACTGTAATTTCACTGAATCTGTGATGAAATGAAAGCTGTATGATGTAGCTGAGTGAAGATAATAACTTGCTCATGAAATATCACAAGAGGAGTAAAGCAAACATAATATTTCTGTAAGACACAATGAATGAAAACAGTGACTCATCAACCTGGAATGTTCTGCATCTGAGGTGCAATGAAAAATACTTTTCTGAGAAGTTTAAAGGAAACACAGACATACAAGCAGACAAACACATTTTTTTTAAGTGGCAGAATATATAAAATCTGAAATTGTAAAGTCACATTTCATTTAGTTGCATTAATTGTGTAGTAAGTGACTATCTTTAGATGTTTTTCAAGTCAATTATATCGGAATTACCTTGGCAGAAGATTGTGTCCCCCTGGTTGATCTCAAAAACATTCTCAGTATTCATGTAGCATCATTGTGAACAAGTCCTTTATTTATGAAGGAAATGGCACAAGCCATCCTTCAAAAAGTCTCCATTTTTTATCTTGGGATAACAGTGAAAATAAAATTCAGATGCAGCTTCCATGTCTTTCTCTGAGAAACTTTATCTGGTTAGAATAACTCAGTTCATTTAAAAGTTGTTTGAAAGAGGAGAAAATATGTATCAGAACTGGTAAAGATCTGAACTCTCTTCTCAATATTACCATTTTAGAAGTAACAGATTATGAGTCTTGTGTCATCAGTATTACCATGAATGGGCAAAAATGTTCCCAAGCACCCTTGTTATCTGCCTCTAGAGCAGTGAACAATGTTTATCGAGGGCCATGCATTTGGAATAGATCTGTGTGCTTTCTGATTAAAATGGAGACCTCCTGCCAAATAAGACTTTGTGTCTGGAGACTGAGAAATATACCAGATTACATTTCCAACATGTGTAAACCACAGATTTCTAGCCAGCGAGGAACAGGCTTGTCATGTTAACTGCCAGTTAGTTTAGAGAAAATAACTTGCAAAATATGAAGAAAAGAATTGCAAAGATGAGAGAATCACATACTGACAGTTTCAAAACTGGCTTCACAAGACATGCCTTCTGGTAAAACTCTGGCAGAGACAATGTAATGACTTTGCCACGGTAAGGAATAGCCATTTATCACAGCAATATTCACCCCATCTCCCCCCTGCCAGGTGTTTTCAGCCACACTTTAGAAGAAAACATGGAGAAAAGCCTCCTGATTGCATGTGGTCTCCTTTAATTTATTTCTTTACATCACAAATGCTTCAGTGCCTTTTTAGGCAAGCCTTTTGCCCTATTAGACTTTCTAGACCTTGATGTTCCCTTGACTAACAAGCCTGTAACCTGTAAAGCCAAATGAGAAAGGAGAGCATACAAAGAGAGAGACCTGTGCTGGGGTAGTGGCTCCATCAGTCTCTTTCTTACTAGAAATTGTAGGACAGATCCTCCTCTTCTCCACGCTTCTCTAAGAAGAGTAACTCCAGAGATTTCGTTCAAGCTGCAGTGGTGTAAGTCTAGATTAGAATTTGTTCCTCCGTGACAGCAGCTTGAAACTTAATAGAATTGTGAAGATTGAGGGGTTAAAGTAATGAGTTCCTCAACAGTTCACCTCGTACTGCCAAGAATTCATTAAGCTTGTACTGGACGTCTTAGACAGTCACCTCTAAAGTCTCTGACTTTCTGGAGAGAATACAGTCAATCTTCACTGTAATGTCCTCAAAACTTATATCTCCGAAATGTGCTTTCATTAGATTGCTCTACAAATCACCCCTTTAAGACCAATTCTAAATATGCTTTCTGAACTGTAGAGTGATTAGTGTTGAATGCAGTACTTTGGGTGAGGTCCTAACGAAATACACTGTATTTCCTTAACAATAATTGAGTTGAAGGCTTTAATATAAGGGGTTTTTTATTATTAAAATAACTCTCATATCTCTCTCCAGGTCAATATGCTGTAGTACCTTCCCATTAAACAGATATTATGTCCTTTTATTACATTCTCCGAGACTCATTATTCTGCATTTATCTGCATTGAATTTGCTATCTATTAGCTCAAGTGCTTAAATGATCTAAATCCTTCCCTACCTGACTGTATTGTTTCTCACGGATGACCTTTCCTCCCAATTTAGTATCATCTGCACACCAGAAATTTTTAGTTTAAATAATATGCTCTGAGTCATTTAAGGTACTGAAAAAGCTGTGGTTCCAGCATTGATCCCTGTGGTGCCCCTGACACAAGTAACTTTTCTGCGGCTTAAAAGCATAACTCAAAATGTGCGATCTCACCAGCTGCAGTTTAACAATATGGCATTTTGTCTTTGAACGAAAGGTAAAACCTTGCTTAATACATATCTAATTTTTATCAAGAGTGTTCTGGCTTTCTTGAAAACAGATGGTTAACATTTCTAAAAGGCTTCAGGGCATGTCTACACTGTGAGTGCAAAAAGAACTGGTGCTCACTAAGCACTGAGTCACAGCTGGGGATGTCCACCCTGGTCTAGGGCAGGCCAGCTCTAGCCAATCCAGCCACTTAGCTGCTTTTGTACAACACCATGTGCAAGCCATACCAAAAGCTTTGTCACGGCATTGCTGGAATGTAGCCATGCTGCTCCTGGAGATATAAGTAATTTGAGGATTTCTTTGAAAGCAAGATGAATGAAGGGTAACCCCTGCCCAGCTCACTGCTGCACATGGTCAGTTCTGGTTTGACAGGACCTAAGTCTCACTCTCTGCGTAGTGTGGATGTACCAGTTTAGCCACAGAAGGCATGTAATGCCAAGGTGAAAGCTAGGGTGCTAGTGCAGACAGTAATCCATACAATACAGACCCTTTCAGAAGGCACCTGTGGCATTGGCATCCCTCACCCTGACTGTTTCTGCTCCTGATCTTCCCCAGTTTAGCAACCGAAGTAAAATCTTGAAATTAGGCAGACAGAATATTTTGCTTTTTCAATGTCATTTGGAAGAGGTATTGTGGATATTGGTGCAATGCAGGAAGGCATTCCTAGTGTCCCTGTGAAGTCTACAGCAAAACCAAGGTACTGTGACAGATTGGATTGTCTGTCACAAGCTAATTTACCTATGCTGAGCTCTGTGTTTTCATAGCTGGAACTGCCTAGAAAGAGAGCTTATCTGGGTGTCTCTGTATTACAGTTTTCTGTATAAAAATACCTAAAGCTTCTGCCTTGTGATTTGGCACAAGTAAGTTTGCCAGACTGCCAGACTGAGTGAGAAGATGTGCTGATATCCAGCTTTATGGATAAAAAATTGACATTTTGGAGTAGTGGGATTAAAGGTTCCCTCAAGAATTCAGGGTAGACACCAGCTCAGTGCCTTGCTTGGCAACCCACCCTGCCTGCCCGGAGGTGTGTCAGATGGACTCCTTCCTCCTGTGTGCTGGGATTTTCGTCTCCTGTTCCAACCTGCTCTCTCAAAACTCACTATGTCGCCTCACTTTCCTTAGCTCTCTCTTGCTTGGGATTATTGACTCTGACTACTGCATTTTAAGGGACCAAACCGTGCCAGAGGCATTTGTTACCCTTGGGCATGGGTTACACCTGCAGCAATGTGTGTTCACAGTGTCTGGGGGTTACAGCCCTCTCTGAGGACAGGTAGTTGCACAAAACAGCCAAGCTTTACATTTTCCTTGAAAAGGAGGGGAAGGAGGCGCTGGTGAAAAAATCAACAAAAACACTTTAAGAGCTGTATTTTATGTTAGTAATTGAAATGTGTCTGAGCTCCAAAACTTGTGCTGATATTTTCTACTTACGGTATTTTTTTCCTCCTGCT
>NW_010256792.1:0-6609 GCF_000690775.1 Eurypyga helias | reverse complement strand
TGCCGCAAAAAGTGATTATTTTCTGTCCCTATGAGGCGTTCCAAGAAATTTCATGCAGTCAAGGCAGGCTTAGCTACTTCTTTCTTTGGCTTTTTCACTTCTCTCAGTTCCCTCAGGATGTTCAACGATGATTATTTCTTTCTGTCTTTATTTTCTCTTTCCTTTCTGCCTTTTTTCCACTCCTTTTTTTCACAACACGTATCCCTGAGGTAAACTGCAGCAGTAATGCTGAACCACTGCTAAATGCAGTGAAGAGAAATCATCAGTATTTGATAGCGTCACGGTACTAGCCTGTTGGATAATCTGTTATCTCAGTTATGTGGAACCAGCAAGAAAACATACACCAGAAATCTACATGATTGTGTGTGATTTTATTAATTTAAAAGCTGATTCCATCTCTTTCATGCAAATACTATTAGACTGTTTTAGATGAAAGAAAAGACATGACCTAATAGCTCTCCTGGGACAGATATTTACAGCCTTTTGACATCTCAGTATTTCAAATATGTACCATTCTGACAATGCTTAATCCTGAATTTATAAAGCTCTGGAGAATTAAGTCTTCCATTCATTCACAACATAGGTCATAGATATCAGTGATAGCACACATGAATATTTCCCAGTGAGGAGGGCCTACACCTGCAGATGGTGGGATATGTCACATTTCATGTCAGCTTACACTCTTCTTCTGAGCCTACATGAAATAAGATATATTTAATTCATAGTTTTCTGACACAGGTTTTGTCCTTTAGAAAGTTAGTGAAAGTAATCAATTTACTTAATTTGAAGAAATTGGAAGGTATCATATGGCAGCAGTTTTCAGGAGGTTAATTGCCACAGTTACTTTTCTCAGACATTCAACAGCAACTAAGCTTCTCCCCTATTATAATCACTCTTAGTCACTTGTAATCACATTTCTCTCTCTTCCCTCTTTCATGTGGAAGAGTATAGAGGGAGTTCAGACTATTTGATTAAGAAAATTATTAAAAGACCTGAAAAAATTGAAAACTATTTTTTTCTGAGGTTTTGGTTGGCTTAGTCAGACCAGGTGAGGAAGTAGAAAGATAAAAAAACCAGTAGAGGGTTTTCTTCTTATCCCTAATTTTCCCTCCAAATGTCTCCTTTTTTGGTTTGTTTTGTGCTTGTTTGGGTTTTTTTCTTGTATTTTAGTTGGGCTTGGGCTCAGGATAGTTCTGTCCTATCGCTTGACTAACTGAGGAAAGGGATAGTTTTTTATACCCCTGACAGGATGGTTTGTGCCATCTTAGGTGTCCATACTCACATATCTGTGCTGTTCCCCAGAGAACTCAGAAGAGCAGCTACCTATATGTCAGTTGAAGAGGGAAACAAAAGACAACAATACTATCTCATAGTTTAACTGATCTAACTTGAAATCATACGTACCAGAAAAATTTTAAGAACAAGTAATTCAAAAAATAATGGGAATATTACTGGGAACAATACTTTTTCTAAATGAAATATCCTCTGATTTTCACAGAATCACTAAGGTTGGAAAAGACCTATGAGATAATCCAGTTCAATCATCAACCCAGCACTACCGGAGCTGCTAGACCATGTCCTCAAGAGCCACGTTTTCATTTACACCTCTACTGTTATTAAAATAATTGTTAAATAAAATCTGTTAACATCATCAATCACAGCTACTATTTTTTAATCAAAAATTTTCATCATTTTAAGGAAATTGTTGTTAAGTATACAACATTTAATACTGGGGAGAGGAAAAAAACCCAAAAATATTTCAGATTTGCTCAGATTGGTGATTAAGGATTTGAACTTCGTTAGGAACTGAACTAGACTTTCATACACTTTATACTGCAGTTACCAATGAGATCTAAATCTTGTTTTGAGCTCTCAGTGATTAATCCTAAAGGGACTTAGCATTTGGATTTACAAGTAAAGATGGAAAAAACCCTCCAAAACCAAAAACTAACAAACCCAACCAAAACCAATATTTTATTTCATCTTTCATTTAAATAAAAATATTTTAAAGAGATAATTTTTTTCCCTCAAAAAATAGCTATTGATTTTCCACTGATATTTTGATGAAAGACTTAACTGAATATCTCAAATATCAGAAAAATTCTTCTTTTGGGATTTTTAGGAAAAATGGGTCCAACTTCCCTATGCAAAAATTTAATATAAGTTGCTGGTATCTGAGGCCTTAACAAAAAGTTGCTGAAGTCAGTGAATGTGAAGTTATTAATATTCAAAAGCTGTCTTTGTAAAGGTAGCATTTCTTTGTCCCTGTATTAATACAGGTGGTATAACACTAGGAGGTAGGAGACCTGGGTTTCTAAGGCAAAGGAATGTTTTTTTTTTTTTCCAGCAATTCCACCACAGAAGCCCAAACTAGGTTTGAACAAGGTGTTTCTTTCTCCTCCAGATGAATTGCTGTATAGTTTTGCATGCATGGCTTAAAGGTCCCAGAGGAATCTGAATTTGCAGCCAAGTATCTTAGCTAAGAAGGGGAACTCTGCTTCCTGGAGGACTTAGAACTCTTCATTGAGTAATCACTGGATGATAAGGACAAATCTAGGTGTGACCCAGGGTCTAGACCCATGTCTTCTTTTGACATTCCCACTTCCTGGCAGTCTTCTTTTGACATTCCCATTTAACAGCAAACCAACCTCACTACAGAGGAGAGGTGGTTTTCAGCATAACTCAGGCCCTGCTACTAAATCTTTGTTTCGTGATGAAGTAACTGCCATTTCAAACACCATTTCATCAACCCTAGTTCACCTCTGGGACACAACTCAGTTGATTATATTATAGGCATGACATAACAGTTATATACCACATAATAGACAGCACCACTATTATAGCTGGAAAGAGATAGCCAAAACCTGAGCATACTTAGCATGCCAGGGTGCTCTGAAGACTTCACAATTTCACTGATAAGTTTCCATATATAGGAAATAAGTATCTAAGCACTGGGTCCAGTAAAGACAGAGATGCTGCTGAGAATCTTCCTAAAATAACCCTAATTACCTGGGAATCTTCCTCCTGAAACCTTCAATAGATAGGGTGTCTCAGATGTCTAAACAATTTGCCTTCTTTCTAACAGTTTCCTGAATGTAGGAACTGAAATTCCACCAAAATGTCACTTTAAATGCCTGGGTTGTTGGTTGAATATCTGCCTAAGTATCTCAAATGGACATTTAGGTGCCTAGACACATATGTAGCTGTCTTTATTCACTAAAATTTGGAGAAATTAATCTTCTTGATAAGGGAGACTGAAGAGATATAAAAAGGCTGAGTATCTTCCTATATCTGATTTTAACGCTGAGTCCCTTTAAATTTTACTTTGGACATGACAGGGTTCTCTTGGTATATAAATGAAATTAACATCCTGCAACCAATAAACAGGTGCAACTTATATTATTTACTCACTGTCTTTTTTTATGTGTAGAAAGACTTGATTGAGATGTGGTCTGATGACTCATTTTAATAGACCCTGTGTAATTTTAATTGGTTTGAGGTGTTGATTTTATCTCTCCTGTGAAGTATCTTTCTGCAGAGAATGGGAATCTTAACACGATCTGTGCTAAGATTAAGTAATATATCTTTTTTTATTTTCTTGCTTTTGTCCTTTGATTGATCTGTATCTGTATCTAAGATGCAAAAGAGTGCTTTGTTTCAGAAGCTGTTAACTCAGAGAGAAAAATTCTACCTGATTTTTCTTACTAACAACCAATGTTTATGGATTCTGTTGGACCATATGGACAGTACTTCAGCATCATCATAGTATTCCATGTATAGAATACATATAGTTTGTAACCTGTGTTTTCCTCTTCCTATAAAATATGGAAAAGCATAGGACTGCCAACAGCTTATTGGACTATTTGTAGCATTATCAGCAAGAAACATAATGTTACAAGAGCCAAATATAACAAACCAAATAAACAAATGAATCTCCCTTTCAATATATTTTTTCACTGCTGAAACCTCTAACGTTAGGAGAAAGATGATTTGGAGTGTAACTCTTGCCAACATTGAATCATATTGTTGCATAGACAGATGAACTGTGTGTTGTCAAGATGGAGAAAAAGTAGTCATTTGAGAAACAGGATCCAGTAGAGATCTGGGCTTGTTGGTGAATTGAAGAATTTGAAGTTGTGTTGATACATTCATGCATATCCAGAGAAGTGTGGCCAGCAGGTCAAGAGAGGTGATTCTGCCCCTCTGCTCTTGTGAGACCCCACCTGGAGGGCTGTGTCCAGCTGTGGAGCCCTCAACATCAAAAGGATATTTACTGGTTGGAGCAAGTCCAGAGGAGGACCATGAAGATGATCAGAAGGCTGGAGCACCTCTCCTATGATGAAAGGCTTCAAGAATTGGGCTTGTTCAGCCTGGAGAAGAGAAGGCTCCGGGGAGAACTTATAGCACCTTCCAGTACCTGAAGGGGCTACAAGGAAGCTGGGAGGGGACTTTTTCCAGGGACCTGTAGTGACAGGACAAGGGGTAAGGGGTTTAAATTGAAAGCAGGAAGCTTTAGATTAGATATCAGGAAGAAGTTCTTCCCGGAGACAGTGGTGAAGCACTGGTAGAGGTTGCACAGAGATGTTGTAGATGCCCCATCCCTGGATGTCTTCAAGGCCAGGCTGGATGTGGCTTTGAGCAACCTGGCCTAGTGGAAGGTGTCCCTGCCCATGGCAGAGGGTTGGAACTGGATGATCTTTAAGGTCCCTTCCAACCCAAACCATTCTATGATTCTATGATTCATTCTATATAGAGGGTTGAGAGGGAAGTTTTGAGCACAAAATCTGAAACATTTCTAACTCCTGATTCTGACAGTCTGTTGGCAAAGGTAAATAGGGCTGCCTTCTCCTAATGAGACTATGGAGACATTACAGAATCAAAACTTTCAAGGGAAAGATAGATTCCTTAAGCATAATCAGCACACCAGCAACAAGGTGTTAGTTACTATGTGGAGGCAAATGCTATCACAATGCCACTGAAGAATATCTCTTACCTCATGAAGTTCCCACGAAGTTTTCACTACTTTGATGTCACTTGAAAACTTTGACATGGTATAAAGCAGGTGACTATCAAAATTTGTCCCCAATTTCCATATTATATTTATTAATTTCTTTGATTTTTTTTTAGACACATATGTCTCTCTGTAAAAGCACTGGTTTCAAGATCATCACCAGAAAAAAATCTAGTAGATATTGACAGCTTTGAATCAGAATGTAAGAACTCCTGACAAAGAAAGTCCTGTGTTCCTAAGTGTTGCGATATTAAAGAGTTCCTGAAAACTAGCAGGATTCTGGCACTGGAGCAGTTAAGTCAGTCCAACACAGGCTGAGTTACCCACCAAGGTAAAACGTAAAATAAAATGCATTGAAACACATCTCATCAGCAATCAGTATTATTTATGGAGAGAGCCTGGGCATTCCAGCGGGTAATACTTCTGTTGTTTGTTTAAGTAAAATAACTAATTTGTCTCTTTAATAAGAACATTATAGATATCCTGTGAATTTGTATGTCAGCAGCTCTTTGAAAGAATGGTGTGTGCATAGACAGACTGACTGAGAATAAACTACTGAGAGCTTTACTCTGTAGCTAGAAAGATGAACCTGAGGGTAAAATATTTCAGAACTATTCTGACAACAATGCAAGTTTATGAAATGCTTGTGTTGGGAGAAAAAAAGATTATAATAATACTCTGCACATGAGTTGCACTTTTCACCTGGGAAACCTAAAGTATTTTTCAGACATCAGCACTCTCAAGAGTAAGGTCTTGTGTTATTGTACAGATGGATGAACCAAAGTACAGGGGCATCTATCACCTTTCCAGCTCCCTCCAGAGTAAAGAAGACTTTTCCACTGGGCAGTAAATGATGCCCTATGTTCTAAGCTGATTTTTAAAAAGAAAGGAAGAGAAAGAAGGAGAGGAAGAGAAAGACAGAAAATGTCTTTTAAAGTTTCAGTGCTCTATCAGAGTTGTTGTGGTTGGTTTGCAGTTTAGAAATATTAATTTCAATAGAAATGGTTGGAAACCTTTGCAGGTTTAACTTATTCGTATAACTTAATCTTGACGTTTTTCTAAGCACTTAAACTTTTTCCTTCACCCTCTTGTGTGAGGGTATCTTCTCTACTAAGTGATTTTTAAAGCTCTGTATTCACATATGTGTCAGAAAAAAAAAGAAATAGTGGTCGTAATATATGGACAACTTTTTCCACCTAATAACATAAATAGAAAATACTTTGTTTTTTATATTATTATTAATGGAGCCTTTATTAATTTCAAATCATACATGATCTTCACTTGGGAAAAAAGAATACTACTAACCAGGCAACTGCTATTCATTCTTCAGACTGATTCATGCTGCTAATGGCTTAGAAATATTTTAGTTTATCAGAAGAACGCAACTATAGATTGTAAGGTAAACCAGAAGATACACCCAATAAAAATGACATGACTTGTACTCATATTTCATGAGGTAGTTCTGGAAGTTCCATTAGCCTAGACATTTAATCAGCCTGATTAACAGGTGTATAATCTGATACTACTAACTCTTAGCCCTGTTTCCATCTGCTTTCATGATGCTTTTCATAAACCATGTCGTGGTTTAACTCTGGCTA
>NW_010256791.1:11852-13751 GCF_000690775.1 Eurypyga helias | reverse complement strand
AGAGCAGGAGGATGATTTCCCGTACTAACAAAAGCCAGCGCAGTTAAGATTGACGCGCAGGTGTAAACACAACCATCACCTTTATCCGAAAACCAAGGGTGTTTGCTTATCTGGAAACGAATTCTGTGTCAGAGACAGCCCAGACCCGGCGATCCCACATCCCCTCCTCGCCTTGCCCAAGGACACCGGGCCGTGCCGCCGCTTTTCAGCCCAAATACAGAAATCCACCACGTAAACAGGTCTCGCGTTTACAGTAAGGAGTAAGCGTAGGACTGGCACTTCGCAACTCGCCTGGAAGAGCCTTTCGACCCCAAACACAGCTTTGCAAGACTCGCCCTGGACTGTGGGAATGTAAACGCTGAGGCGGTGGCAGGACAAGGGTAGCCAAGGGCAGGCAGGTCCGTGGGCTCCCAACACCCCCCTCGAAACGCCCGAGCCGTGCAGCCGCTTCGACAGGCAGCTCCCCACTCCCTACACCGCTCCTCCGAGAAAGCCTTATTAATGAGCTTGCAAACGAGCACCCAACTGGGAAATGTCACAAACAAGAGCGGCTAATGCCCCAGAAAATCAAATAACTGAACACTTGGCTGATTGTGGTGCTTTTCATATTTACTAAAAGGGAAAAAAAAAAACCCAACCCACCCCACTTTAAATCAAAGTTTCTGAAAGGGTCAACACCTTGCTGAAGAAAACAACTCGTTTCTCCGTTTTTAGAAATCTCCAGATGATAAATTACGCTGCTGTTAATCACTTCACTGCGCACTACACAATTAAGAGTTGTAGGCGACGGAAATACAGGGATTACTGGAGATGCGGCAGCCTGCGTACGGGGCTGGTTTTTAGCCTAACGGGGGGCAAAACACCCTCCCGTTGTAACCGCGGCGGCTGGCGTGGACCCCACCGGTGCCTGTGTTCAAAGTCCACGTGCAGACGCTGTAGAAGGAATGTACAACTACTTGTAACTTCAGGAAGGAAAAGCAACGCAGAGAGAATGCCAAGGCTTGGACGCTTCCCCTTCCAGTGCCACTAACGAGATGAGGAAAGGTACCACCAAGGCGGAGCTTCAGTGTCTCCGAGACTGCCTGGTTCCAGTCGATTCCTTAATGATATTTTAATGCATTGTGTTGCTCCATTTCCTTTCTGGAATTACACTCCACGCACTGGTCTCCCAGCCCTCGCTCCCTCTGCGGCCCCAGGCAGAGCCGGGGGATATTTTCCAGCCCCCGCCGTGCTCTGCTTGTCCCCCTCCCAGAGTGTCGCCTGCTTCCTCCTGCGAACGCTTCGAGCTCTGCACCCTTTTTTGGCTGAGGGGAACGTTCCAAAAAAATGCACGTTTTGGGCAAGGCCTCCAAAGGAGGTGAAGTACAAACGCTCCAACCGTCGGTGCCACTTACATCCTCATTTACCCCAGGACATCCGACACACCGAGCTCTAAGAAGGGAAAAGGTGTCCCCTTCGACGGGAGAAGGAAGGAACACCGGGGGGAGAAGCGCCTCCCTCCTCTCTGAGGGAAAACTGCCGGCACATGCTTCTCGGGGAACGGCTGGACTGCGTGGGAGAGGAGCCTCGGAACACGCCTGGGATCGGGTCAAGGTCGCTCACCCGGGAAAGGCACCACCTGCACACAGTCCAGGGTCTGTTCCCTTCACCAGGTTGCGTTCCGCATAGTTTCCCGTGCTGACAAGTGCCTCATCCCTCCCCTTCCCGCTTGGCAAACTGCACAGGCTTTCTTGTCTTCTGCTCGGCGTTCCTTTTGAAAATAAACCCATATCTTTGGGGTGGCATTTCAGAAAAACTCCCTCCACACCCTGAAATTGCCCCTGCCATGGGCAGGGACACCTTCCACTAGACCAGGTTGCTCCAAGCCTCATCCAGCCTGGCCTTGCACACTTCCAGGGA
>NW_010256791.1:8406-11608 GCF_000690775.1 Eurypyga helias | reverse complement strand
AACTCTCCCAGCCTGTCCCCATGGCAGAGGGGCTCCAGCCCTCGGAGCATCTCCGTGGCCTGGTCTCACTCCTACAGGTCTGTGTCCTGATCTGGGGGCCCCAGAGCTGGACGCAGTCGATTAGATCTGACGGCAGGAGGCCAGGTTCCCCCAAAGGCCAAGCCCGTCTCCACCGGAGCGCTGATGGAGATGCCCATCCGTGAAGACAAGAGGATTTTCCTCCTGCTCACGCTCTCCCATTGCCCAGACATCACCAGCTGGAAGCAGAAGCCGAAGGGTAACAGTTGGCCCTGTAACTGCCTCCCCTGCCCCGAGTTCAGGTCCGGCAGCAGGTACGAAACGCAAACGTCTGGCCGCGTTCCAGCAGGCCAAGTCCCGAAAGTGCTCGGGGCTGGGCGCCGGCGGGTTATGACGCACACCACGTTCTTCGGCTGGTACCCACCCCCCCACAGCCATCTGCTGCTGCCCGCTGAAAGGCCTCCCTGGAATAACGCAGGTCGGGTCCCCATACGTCAACATAATTACTTTTAACAAGCTCAGAGTTTAACTCAGACCCGAACACAAAGCCAAACCATCCGAAAGCCAGACTCGTCCCCATGCCCTTCCGAGGGGGCTCTGCGCTAGGTCAGTCCTGACAAACGGCTCTAGAACAACCCAAGGGCAGACAAAAATCCGTGCTAAGGGCAGAAACTGTGGAACGGGTGCCCCAGGAGGCTCCGACGCGTTAGCCAGAGACGGCACACAGCCCGGAGGACGTCCAAGGAATGGCGTCTGCCAGTGCCTTGCCTTCGCTGCACGGGGAACCCCGCGAGGGCTGCTAACGAAAGCAGTCCAGGAGGGATTCATTTGAGGAAGAATGGGAAGAACGTCGTCATAGTTTTTTTGCAGACAGACTGGTCCTCTCCTGTCGCATCCCACGGTCAGGATGTCAAAGGAATTCCTGCCTAAACAGCCATCTGATGCCCTTCCAAGCAAGAGGAAGAAACCCGGCAAATCCCAACACCTCCACATCAAGGGGAGATGGGATTTTTCCCCTCCCCGTTAAGTATTTGATCAAGCCTCACAAAGGTGCTAATGTATTATTAAAGCTAATGGAGCTCTGCAAGAAATGTTAATGGACGTTAGGTTTGCATAAATGAATTACACATTAGCACGCTCGCAAGAAATCTGGGATCTGCCAATTTGGGCTGCATCTGATGGCTTCTGTTTTCCTCCTTACAGGAACATTACTTCCCGCTAGTTTCGGAGATAGGAGGATTGTAACCAAGATGTTCGTAATGAAACTACATAATGAAGCAGATGAAATACATTAATACAAGACTCCCTCTTCCCCAGTGAATGCAATGCTCCAGTTGGAGTGAACCTGCAGAAACAAGCCCATGGAATCATCCCGGCACGCCGGCTTTCCAGGCCAGCCCGGCCAGGACTCTGCCCATGGGACCCAATTTTCGGGTCTGCGTAAGCGGCAGCTCCGTGCTCTCCCCCCGATCTGCCAGGCACGCCTGCGCTGTGCTGGGGGCCACGGGTACTTTCAGGTACCTGCTCGTACGCCTCGCAAACGCCAGCGGCAGTAGAGCGGCTCCTCGGCAAGGTGAGCTGCATTATTAACGCTGAACTCGTTAGGAGCAGTAGAGAAAAGAGGTCGGCCTTAATCAGCGGCGCTATGACAGGTTCCCCACGACTCGGGTCACTCTGATGTAGAAAACCAGGTGCTGCTGTAGGTTCACAAGGCGCAACACCGAGTTTCTCCCGCACAGCACCAAGCCTCGGCCAGTAAACTGGCAGCAGTGGCCGGTCGCTTTGACGTGGCGGTAGAGAAGCACCTTCCAAAGAGATAAGTAGGTTGCTAAAAGAAAAATGCTGAGATTTAATCTGTCCTGACCATCGAAAGCCCAGCTGGGAACCTCTGATGGTACAAATTCCATGTTCAGAAGTTCAAATTCCGTGTTCAGAAGGCTATTCCTTAAGAGGAGAAAAGCACGTATTCATTGTGTCACAGAGGGCTGGGAAAAGTCACGGCTTATCCCGGGAAGTGGCACCTGGCATTCTCATTTTTAAACAAGGGGATACAAACCCCATCTATGCTACAGATCTATCACGCAGCAAACGGTTCCTGAACCCTCGAGTGAGCAATTTCACATGCCGAGAGGACGGAGAGTTCTGCTACTCACACATGACTTCGAGGTAACGCTGCGTCTGCAGGTCTTTGACGGCGGGGTGATCCACCAAGCAGACGACAGGGACCCCGTCGTCCTCCCGTCCCACCTTCAGCACCAGCTGGCTGGTCACCGTGTACATGTCGGACCACTGCTCCACCTCCGACTTGCCTGCGGGGAGAGGACGGGGAGAGCGGAGCCATCAGGGGAGGGCGTACCTGCGGCAGCCAGGGCGCCGCCCTCCTTCCCGTGCCCGGGCGGCATCCCCTTCGGATAACCATCCCCCTACGAAGCCACCAAGGGGAGGGGGACACACCTGCACGAACTGACACACCTCATCGTGAGGTCGCTGTAGTCAATTAAAGTCCGCACCGCGTCACCGCCGTGATTAACAATCCCCTAATCCCCAAAACCCCTAAATCAATGGAGCTACAAATCCCCTCCCATTCCTGAATCAACAATTAGCTCGAAAAGTGATTAAACAGATTAACTTCACTAAAAGCGGTATCGATAGGCTGCAGCATTCCGCAGTGCTCCGTCTGACGGAGGGAACGGGTGGGCGCGCAGCGCACCTCGGGGCTGGCCGCCCGAAGGACGCCGAACCGCGCGGCACGGAAACGAGGAGGAGGAAAAGGGATTTTGCCATCAACCGGGCAGGCGCCTGCTGACACCGCACCTCCGCTCGGGCTGCAGCCGCCCTGAACTCTGCCTTTTCACTTCAGAACGCGTCGACACGAGGCTAAGAGGGACGTTTGCCGCAGCGGTCTTTGAAACGCACCGTGTTTCTGCGCGAGACACTGAAGCGGAGCAGAGGGGACCTGCAGAAGGCGGCATCCCTTGGTATCCAGAGAAAAGGCTTTCTCCTCGGAGAAGCTACGCTTTCCCACGACTCACAACCAGCAGCCAAGTATTTCAGTTCCTCTACTTCTGTTTAAAAAACAGGCAGGCAGCTCCTCCTCAGCTCGGAGAAGGGAATGCTGGGATTCATCCGCCAGCACAGGAGAACTAGATCGGGAAGCCGGACCGACTGAGCACGAAGGGTTAAA
>NW_010256791.1:0-8352 GCF_000690775.1 Eurypyga helias | reverse complement strand
CGCCACGCCACGCCCCCACCCGGTGCGGGCCGTCGTTGGGGCACTGCTCTGCACGGCAGCAGCTCTGCCTCCCCCTCCGCCAGCGTACTCTCAGCACCCCTCCCGTGCAGACGCTCGTAGGTGTTGGATTCGGAGAGAGGATGTTGTCTGGCCCTTGGTAGGGGGGTGGGTTGAAGTGATGAGCCCGGACTTCTGCAGGGAGCCCTGCGGTGTTTCTAAAGCGCAGAGGAGGCGTCAACCGAGCTCACGTCTACGTGCAGACTTTAACGGCACGTCACGGGCAATCAGAGTCAGCGGCTCGACTCTGCAAAGCCCAGACGCAACTAGGCTCGGGGGAGTCGGAGAAACCCATCGTACAGGAATATTCAACCGAACGCAGAGGAAACGCCCGATAAACAGGAGAGCGAGACGCGAGGGTGAAGCGAAAATCTTCCGGCCCAAAGCACGGGTGACCCTACGCGCACCCGACCCGGGGCAGAGCCACGCGCGCCACCACAGAAACCCGTTCAGCGCGCGGCTCTGGGGCTTCTCGAGGTCACCCGCGGTGACAGCAAGGCTCCAGGACCCCGCACTGGGGTCGGGCTCCCTGCGAAAAGCCGGGGCGGGGGCTGGGAGGCCACACGTACCGGTGAGCTCCTTGTTGCCTTTGAACCATCTGATGGTGGTGGCTGGTCTGCTGGCCATGGCAGTGCAGTTCAGCTCGATCTCTTCTCCCTCAACGGCCACCTCTTTCTGGATATCAATGACCAGGTTGCGCGGCGGGACTGCAACGGAAAACACAACGACAGGCACTTGGTGAATAAAACATTTTGATCGCTACGGCAGGAGAAAACCTTCAGGAAAAGCCGTAAAATCTACCAGAGGGAAGTAGCCACCAGTGGTTTCTTGATCTTTCAATCGATCAAACCCTGCGATAGGCGGCTCCGCAGTAACCGGAGCGAGCGCTTGCCCTCGCCACATAATAATCACCCCAGTTTCGCAGATTATTACTTATCCAATCGGAAACTTTCCGTTCCCTCGCCCAGGCAGGCACCGTGCCAGGGAAGAGCTGCGTCTTCCGCACCCTTCGGCTGCGTGCGCTGCTATTCCAAAACGCAGCTCGACTCCTGGACCCCGCTGACAAGGAGGGGAGACACGAGAGCTGGCATTTGGAAGTGCGTCACTTACCGCGCCTCCGACCTCGCGAGGCCGTTTTTCTCTCCCGCTCTTCAGCCCCAGGGCTCGGACGTACGGAGTGGAAGCGGGCCAGCGGACATCGCGCTCGCCTGGGATGCTGGGAAAGCTGCCGCGCAAGCGGGAGGCCATCGCCTTTGGAACCACACCGTGTCCCCCCCAGCACCGTGAAGCAAACAGCAAGCCATCCCAGAGAGGAGAGAGCCAGCCCCGCATCCCATGCCATCCTGCCTCGGAGGGCCAACCCTTTCGGATGGCCATTTGCCCTTCTCCCAGGCACGTATCTCTGCAAGTCTGCTCAGTGAAAAACAACCCAGGAACATTCGGAACCAGGCTGGGACTTGAGGGGGATAACCTCCCCTGCGGCTCGCCCCAGGGGCGTGGGGAGTGGGCTTGCAGATGAAGACGCGGAAGCGAGGAATGTCTTCTCCAGGGAAGCACGGGGAGCTAGAGAGGCAGAAACCAACCTCCAGAGGCTGTGCGGCAGAGCCGCTGTTCCCAAAAACCCCAGAACTTCCAGCGGAAACTCAACTTTGCTCTGATCACTGTGATTAAGCAACTGCATAGTTCAAATGTGACTAACACGTTTTGGAGCTAACGAAGAACAAATACGTACAAATACCATCCAGATGATCAAATGGACTAATTAGTCACTTGTGGCTTTTCTCTAAAAAGAACAGAACGGGCTACATATTTGAGATGTTCACATGTCCCAATTAAGCATGCATAAATCTACATATCGTGCCACAGAAGACATTAAAGCACACGGGAGAGCGGGGGGAGCACGCTGCCACGGCAGGGAACAGCGAGCGCGAGGCTCGCTCGGAATACCGAGCGCCAGGAAGGAAGGATGGATGCCTCCAAGCTGGATTGTTAAAAGCAGATCAGCCAAACTCCTCCTTGGTAGAGCTTAGGACAGACAAGGGGTCTGAGCGTTGACCGTGAGATCTTCCGTGGGGATGCATTCCTCGGAGGACCAGCCATAGACCGACACGCAGAGGTGCCCTCTGCCCTGGCTCATTTTTGATCCTAATTAGGGGGTCAGTAATAGGGAAGATGGGTCATCCCTGGCGTCATGGTGCCCCACCTCTCTGTACAAACGCTAGCTGAGACAGACAGCCCCCTAATGATAAACATCCACCGTCCATGCCTGCCCGGCGAACTCGGGCTTGGCCCGAGCGTGTGACGGAGGCGACAACACCCGCCGCTGCGGGGAAAGGCCAGGCTGCAGAGCCTTCCCAAACACAACCAGAGGCTGAGGCAAGAAAACAGACTTTCCCCTCGCTTCTGAAGCGTGACTCGCGTTAAAAATCCCAGCAAAGCCCAAGCTGCGCTGCTCGACCACGCAGAAGACACGCGGTGCTGCCTCCAGGTGAACGAGGGAAGCGCCATTATTTCCAACACCTTCTTGGCATTATCAGCAGCGGAACGAAATCCAACCATTTTTGTGTGCGTAGTGTTAGAGAGAAGAGCTGGAAGGCAGCTTCCTACTCCTATGACCAGGGCAGTGCAGGAAAACTTTGAGGATGCCGATAAAGCTAACAGCTACGGTAGAACTGCTTATAAACATGGCTTAAACAATGTATAAAAACCTCAGAACCAAACCTCATTACGTCCAAGAGGGAAGATTCACGCTAATCAGCGAGTGAGATCTTACATGAAGTCACCCTCTGTGATTCAGGGTCTCCCATTCACAGAGCCTTAAAAGCCGCTGCCGATCTGCAGGGGCAGCTCTAATGGCACGTGCTGCCGTTAGGGCCACGCGTGCCCACGGCCTCGCAGAGCCCGAGGGGGCGGAGGGAAGGCGAGAGCTCGGGGGGAGGCAGCGGGAGGGAGCAGAATTTTCAGCTCTGCAAACAGCCCTTCCCGTGCAGATGAGCAAACTGACGGTGTCAAAGGAGAGCTCTTGCGTTCTTTCACCCGTGAAGCCTGTTTTCCCCAAAATGAACAGGAAGCTATCACTTTCCGTTACGCGAAGTCGAGATTTCACCCGCTGTGTGTCGAGGGACCAACCCTTACGCGCCCTCGCATGGGCAGGGGGTTCACCAGCGATGCTGTGAGCGACGTTTGCCCTTAAGGAGTACCACAGGCGGGCAAAGATGCTGTCCTTCCTCATCAAGATGTAAACCCTCAAATCCCCAAGTTTTGGGGGAAAAGATTCAGCACGTGACCCAAGTGCTGCAACCACGACATCAGCAGATCCCGACTTGTCTGAAAAGCCAAGCCATTCACTGGGATGTTCCTACAGGGCAGCGGCAGCACAAACAACTCCTCCTTGCAGGCTGCCCTCAAAGCAAGGCTGGTGTTACAGCCCGCTCCGTGCGGGCAGGAGCACCTCGCGGCCTTCCCAAGTGACCTGCCCAGGTACAGGAGATGCTTGGGAGACCTTATAGCACCTTCCAGTGCCTGGGGGGACTACAAGGAAGCTGGAGGGGACTTTTTACAAGGGCCTGTAGTGACAGGACAAGGGGTAACGGGTTTAAATTGAAAGTGGGGAGGTTTAGATTGGATATCAGGAAGGAATTCGTCCTGCAGAGGGTGGGGAGGCACTGGGACAGGTTGCCCAGAGAAGCTGTGGATGCCCCATCCCTGGGAGTGTCCAAGGCCAGGCTGGATGAGGCTTGGAGCAACTTGGTCTAGTGGAAGGTGTCCCTGCCCATGGCAGGGGGGTTGGAACTAGATGATCTTTAAGGTCCCTTCCAACCCAAACCATTCCATGATTCTAGGCAGAGAACACCTCACACTTATTCTTTGAGGCCAAAACAAGCCTGTGAACAAAAAGGGGAAGGCTCCACATTCCACTAAGTACAACACAACCTATGAAGAGGTTTGGGGTGCAGCCAGGGAGGCCGTGCCGGACGGGAAGGCAGGCAAGGACCCACCAGACAACCCGCTTGGTGTTTGCTGGCAACCGTTGAAAATCTTGTGTCTGTGGGTTCGGGCACTAAGATGCCCTGAGCTACGGAAGAGCTGAGCTAGTCTCCGTGGGGAGAGAGCTCAGCATTCAAACCCCTGCTGTGTGTTATCACAGAGCAGCTGGAACAATCCAAACACCACGTGGAGTCCCCTCCCGCTGACCCTGTGCATCCCGGGATTCTCACAAAGCTCCCCGCAAGCACCTGTCGGGTCCTTACCGAGCACAGTAATCGTGGTGTAAATCTCCTGGGGGGGGTCGGTGTAGAGCTGGCAGAAGTACCTTCCCTCATCCGAAATGGAGACGTTCGTCAAGGACACTCGGAGCTCGCTGTTGGAGAAGTTCACCAGCTGGAACCTGCTGTCCTTCAGCGCTGCGGAGCAAGCACACCCTCAGTGACTGCGGTGAGACACAGACCCCCCCGTCACCCCCCAACAAAGCCAGAGGCCTGCAACGAGAGCTGCAGCACCCGCCGGCTCCTGACTGAGGCGTCCACCCTCACAACGTGCCGCTGCGTCCCGTCCCCGCAGGGACGTTACCGCCACTACAGGCGTTTCGTTGCGGTGACCCTGCTCTGAGGCACCGTCACCACGGGAAAGAGCCCGACTCATCCGCCGGACACAGCGGCGAGGGGGGATTTGGGGTTGGTTGTAAAGAAGCAGAGATTGTCTTGAAGTTTTCAGTCTTGGAACCGAACAGATTACCTCGGAGGACACGGCGCTGTCTCGGCGTGGCCCTCTTCAATTTGTTTGTGTCAGCTAAATATTTGGCACTCCGTTGCAATTCGCCCAGGATTACGACAATCAATTCCTACTGCAAAGTAAGACGGGCTGACTTTTAAAGGGCCCATCAAGGTTTCCATTGAGGAGAAAGATTATGATCGCCTGTCTCATCCACCCTCAGCAGACTGGCCTGAACTGTCAGGGTCTGGCGTTACATTAAAGGAAGAGACCTCAGCAAACGCATTCTCCCGAGCGAGCGAGACGCGGGAAAAGTCGTTATCGGACAAGGAAAGAGGAAACTTACGTCTGAAATCTCGGAAATAAATGGTTTGTCTGTTGGGATTCAGGAGCTGAATCACCGAGTCGTCGCTGTTCTTGACTCGGCAGCTGATGGTGGCGACGTCTCCCTCCACCACCGTCACGTCTTCGGTAACCAAATTCTGACCGTCGCCTTAAGGAGAGAGCAAAGACGAAGAGACGCGTCAGGAAGGGAAAAGCCATGTCAGGAACGGAAGAGCCGCGTGAGGAACGACGCCAGCGACGGCCATTCGGCACCGAAAATCGCCGCCGCCGCGCGCTCTGCGCTGCTGCACAACGCGCAGCACCCGAAACGGCCTTGGGGCTTCCCTGGCCCTTGGCTGGGGATGAGGTTGTATATTCCGCACGGGGAGCTCGGGGCAGGTGGTGGAGGACCATCACTGACCCTGGGTCCTCCAGCCTACGGGGATTATATGGAAACTGGACCCTCAGACCCTTTTACCTTCACTCTGCCCCGTCGGGCTTCGCAGGGACTGACATCGATTTCTCTCAGAGGCACAATTACCTGCAGTATAAACACTCCAAGGCCAGGGAACACGGCTCCGACTCTCCCCCCTCTCCAAGTTACAGCGGAGCAGTTGGAATACGGACGGAGACCCGCTCCAAGGCGCTGTACAGTGACCACCGCGCGCCCGCTGCGCAGGGCTCGCTTCCTACCGCGCCGGAGCCATGTCACCCGGCTCATCCGACTTCAAGGCTCGACCAAAGGCAGAGGATGAGGGAAAGGTCCCGCCGGGCGCCACGGGTCCCTCCGCGCTTTAATACTGATGTCAGCCTCGGGGAGCAAGCCCCACGCTGCACACACGGGAACGGCACAGACCCGCGTCCTCTCCCAAAAGGTGAATTTTGTTAAATTACCTTGAAAGAACAATGCGCCGTGAGAAGCGTTTGTCCTCTGACCCAAGCAGACAGACCTTAGGGAAGCGGTTTTTACTCGCTCCGTCTAATCAGTCGGCGCTATTAATGTCCAGAGGCCGGCAAAGAGGAGCTCGATGCAATTATGCTGTGGGAGCCTTGTAATCATTCGCAGGTCATCACCTCGAAAACTCTCCTGCTAATGCATCGTTACATCACACGCAGGCTGAGACATTCGCCTCACGCCTTAAAGAACGCGGAGGACGGGAATTTGAAAAAGGCGCCTCGGACGTCAGTTTTTCCATTGCGTCCGTCGGGGCAGAGCGCGAGCCGGAGGAACGCGGAGCCACGGCAGGACCCGGGGACACAACCCGAGGGGAGCACTAATTGGAGGCCCCTTCGGCGACGGCCCAGGCCCGCTCTCAAACCGCGGGGGCATTTACGGACGTGGCGCAGCGACGTGGGAGGAATTCTGAAAATCCGACTGCCCGGCGATGGGAACAGGGGCACGCGGCCAAGGGCTGGGTGGTCAGGAGAAGTCCTCCACCGACGCACAGCCGCCTTTGCTCGGGATACAGCCCAGCTCCCAAGCCACCCACGAGAAACCCAAAGACACGAGGCGCCGGTGCGTTCGCAAACGGTAAATCTGGGGATGGCCGTTACAGCCTGGTTCTTCCATCGTCTCCCTCTTTCTTTCCTTCTGACATACTTCTATTACTTGACACACCTCAGAAAGAAAAGTTAGATGAAAAACTTATATTGTCTGGAAACAGAGAGATGGGTAAGCGGTCAGACACCTTTCCGCTCCCGGTGGCACCGAGTTGAAGTCTCAGCACGTTCTTCTGCCCGCTCTGTATAAATTCCCTTTCTCCAGACTGACGAACTTTGAACAGCGCCCTGAGAAGTGGTTATCGAGCGGAGTAACACCCCTACCACACAGGAGCCCCCCAGGCCCATCGCAGGAGGTGCAAACAGCCCGTCACGGACATTTTCCTAGCTCCTACTCCACTTTGGGCAACTTGATCATCCTCAAATCCCTCAAACCCAAAGACGAGCATCCAGCCGTCCCACCACACTATCACTACCCTTAATATAGCGTCATTGAATGCCACCAACCACCGCAACGCCCAGGTTTGTCAAGTCACGTCACCCACTCCATGGAAGGGGGATATGACCGCGTTACTTGTCCAAACAAACCGAGTATGCGCGGGGTGTAAGACTTGGCAGCCAGCCCGGGGGCTTCCAAGCCGGTTAGGTGACGCTGCGGTACCCGCTCCTGGGCACTGGACCTGGTGACCTGGGCACTGCCGTGTCCCGGCGCCGCAGAGACCACCCTCGGCAGCCACAGCCCGGCTCCAGAGCGAGGAAAAACATGAAACGTTGCTAACTGCTCCTGGGGAACAATTTCATCAAACCCATTCAAAACAAGGTTCTTGCACAAGGATCAGCTTGATATGTTCTCATAAACGCAATATTCACTACAAATCATTAACAAAGCTATTAAGATTCGATTTCCATCTAAGCAATTATTGCTAGCATATTTTTTTACATTTACTTAAAAAGACTCAATCCTATTTTCAATTCATTAAACTGTTCCTTGCATTTACTGAATTTTACATCAGCTTAGAAGCCTATTTGAATTAATAAGAATTACAGTAGAAGTAATTTAGAAATAAATTATTTGAAGTTCAAGCCACTGAAGCTTTTCATGCCGGGATGCTGCTACATTAAGCCCGCTGAGTGATGGCTTTAGAAGTCCAGCATCTCGGCCTCAGCCGGCCTCGGGATCCCTCTCCAGAAGGCATTTCTTCTCTCCGAGGGCCTGGGGCTCACGGCAGGCAGAGAGCACCTAAGGACACGCTGCATCCATAGGGCGAAGCAGCCAGCATCTCCGGCCTCACGGACTCTGCCTGTCTATTCCGACTCAAAGGGCGTCTAATCCAGCCGTTGCCTGCAAAGCTCCTCTTGCTCTGCTGACCCAAATTTGCTTGCTTCAGTGCAAGCAGCAGGCCGTGCACGGTAACGCTTTGGGGTCTCCGTATTCATATCTGCCCCTGCTTACCAAGACCAGAAAGTTATTTCAGAGAACAGCCTCAATTCCAAACTCCAAAGCAAATAACAGTGTGATGCGAGTGAGAACTCTTCAGACCCACCTTCACGTCAACAGTTCAGGAAACTTCTTGGTAAATATTTACTGGCAACATACAAGTATTTTGAGGAGCACTGAAGTAGACACCTGTACGGCATTGCAGTGTGCTGGGGCAATCCCAGCACAAGGACAGGCTGGGCAGAGAATGGACTGGGAACAGCCCTGAGGAGAAGGACTGAGGGGTGCCGGGGGGTGGAAAGCTGGCCCTGAGCCGGCCGTGT
>NW_010256790.1:0-13934 GCF_000690775.1 Eurypyga helias | reverse complement strand
CCTGCCGCCGAGGCTTGGCGAGGGGCACAGGCCTGCCCCTCCGCTCCCGCGGAGCGTTCCCCCAGAGCCGGGAGAGCAGCCGCTCCCCCCGGCTGCTGCCCAGGTCGCAGCAGCGGCAGATGCAGAACGAAGCCTGCCGCCACTGCAGGGCCATGAGACTTGCTGTCACTGGAGCCAGCAAAAGTGAGAAACCATCCTGGGAGCAAATCATGAGGGAGATGGCAGCATCTGTTGTTCCCTCTCTGGAAAAGTACCACTTTTTCCCCAGACTCCTGGGTCTGCTGTACTTTAATTCATGATCACGGTCTTTCAAGAGTTGGATTTATCAGGGCTTTGTCACTCAGTCTAGGTGGAACCTTAATATTTCAAAATGAGAAGACACCGTGGTTGTTGTAAGGGCTCTGTTTATGGTAAGTGTTACCAGGATGAGCACAGCATTCATTCTGTGCTGAATTTTGGAGCATCCGTGTGCCTAAATGAAGACCCTTGCACGTAGGCCTGTGCATTTAGCTTTTTCAAACTACCCAGGGAGGTGCCCATTTCAGTTGCTGAGCCTGTAGGTGAGGGTCTGTAATCACTAGTCCAAATGGCAAAGAGAAGGGGCAACAGCTGCTGCTCCATCTTGGTAATTAACTGTTGGTGAAATCTCAGTAATTATGCTTCATGAGCGCTCTAAGTTGTGCACCCAACAATTGTCAAACGTCGTTTTGCAATAGCTTCACAGATATATCTCCTTTTGAAATTAACTTAATACCACAGCTTAGAATGTCGAGTAGCTGTCATGCATTTCAGACCTGCAGGAGACCATTGGCAAGCAACTGCTGTATAAAGAAAAATTAAAATTACTTTGCTGGTCTTTTTCTTTTTTTTTAATTATTGTTACTAACCCAGCTGAGAGAAACACAGAAAGTGCATACACCGAATCTTTTCCAAATTCTTTGGTATGCTTTTTACATGTTAGCATATTAAGGACGATCCACTTAGATTTTTAAGAGTGATTATCATAAGAAGTACCTGTCTGAAATAATTAAATGAGAATCCTATTTTGTTTATACTTTTGTCGCACAGCAATATCAAGATATTCAAATTAGGAATATACTTACTGTAATTTCTATCTACAACATAATATATTTTCAAATGTATTTTCAGAAAATTTCTTGGGTGTATAAACCATAAGAAAATCCAGGCCACTAACAGAAACTGTGAAGTGACTGCTGATGTGAGACATGATGTTTCGCTTGTAGATGTTATGTTTGGTAAGGAACTCATTTTCAATCTTGACAATAAAAAGACCTTCAGGGTTTGTGGTGTTATGATGTTACTGTCTTCTCTGTGATTTTTTGCGTGCGTTACTTTTCTTGTGCTGGTCCATAGCTGGATGTTGAGCAGCAGGGAGGAAAAAAGTAAGAGAGAGTCACTAACAGCCTGATGTCTAGATAAGTGTGTATATATGTCTCTGTACTACAGTTGGATCTGGTGGCTTGTAGCTCAAAGAACTGACTTTAGGGTTGAGTCTACTTTTGTAGTGACGTGATTGTGTGACCTTGCAGTCAGGTACAATTCCAAAGAGGTGAGTGCAGCTCTGTTTTGATGTAAGAATCTGTTCACTTTCTGTAATTTTTTAATGTTACCTGTGGTGAATGCATGCCATTGAGAAATGAAGAACTGAATGCCTTCAGTTGCTGATGCAACTACCTTACTATGCAGTTTGAAGGGACTGCTTGTATGGGTAAGACCATACATGTGCAGATGGACTTGCAGAATGAGGTCAACTGATGTACAACAAATTTTTTGGTTTCCTTTGAAGGCGTAGTCAGTAGGCAGGGAATTGATGGCTGGAAATCTCATCAGTTCTGGAAGTGGCCCAGATTCTAGGCTATGAACAGATGGCTCTAATCTGCTTTTGTCCTTTTTTCTGGCTGCATCTTCTTTCCTGCTGTGCTGTAATGGACCAATATGTCACGTAGGCCTTTAAAGTTTTTGTTATTATTGATTCTTGCTCTCCCCTTTTCTTTCCACTTCGATATATTTGGTGAATCGGTGGTAATGTCAAGAGTGTTTGATGTACTTCATTTTGCTTAGGAAGGTGTAGTTGTTTTGGTGTTGACATTGCTTGTTTCTCCCTCCCGTAATGCCTCTGTTTTTCCCATCCTTGTCTCTAACTGTGATGTATTAAGACTTAAGCAGTAAAGCTTAATGTTTTTCACAGTGTAAAACCCAAACAATTTGTTTCACTAATGCCAAGAGCTACAGCTCTGAACTCTTCATTTTCTAAGGGCTGATTATTTTCCAAGTGAAGAGTTTGCAGCCCTTGTGGTTGGCAAGCACGGGGCTGGAACGTGGATGCCATGCACGGTATTACATTACATGGGTTTGAGTATGGCTTTTATTTTTGCAAGGTTTGAAAATACAAATAATTAGCTTAGGTACAGTATTTAACTTTTACTGCCCCTAGTCCCTCTTTTAAAATAATTTCTTTCGCAATTTCAGAAATAATAGTGCCTTTTTTTTTTTAACACACTATAACCACTAGAGCGTGTAGACCAGTTTGTTGTTTTGGCTAAGAAGTGAGTTAAACAGACCATAGACAACATGCTGCTAAAATGCTGAGCCATGTGTGGAAATGATGCCTTCCAGTGCCTTCTGTTTATATGACTTTGAGGGCATAGTATGAGCCATTCTCATCAAATGTGTGTTCTTACCATAGGTAGATCTAAACAAATGCTTTAGAATTTTCAATGATGCAATACAGAGATGAAAATTACACGTGTATTGTGTGCCATTTAATGTATTTGTTTGGTGGTGCCCAATCAGATTGCTTGGTAAGCGGAGTACTTTCTCATCAGACAAGGTGAACAGGATATTTGGATTTATATATACAGAACTGAACTGCACAGTGATGTGGTCGTGACTTAGACTTTGTGACTTCTTACATTTTTCCCTTTACAGTGGATGGAGAGCGACTGATAATGAAGGGAGCCAACTTGACAACAATAGAAATGTTAACAGCATTGGGGTCCAGGTGTAGTGCAAAAGACGTCAAGGAAGAACCGAAAAGCAAGAAGAAGAGTTCCTGAAGAACAGAAAAACAACTGTGTTTGCATTTACATGTGTTAAAACCAGAAGGCCTGACTCCTGTGTGACAGAATTTGAAAGGGAAAGGTGGCCAAAACACTGACAAGTTTAACATGCAGCAGAACAAACGATTTAAATGTTCCCTGTCTTCACCTGAAGGAAGACATAGTGGATCAACAAATCTTCTAACACTAGTGAGTCAGGGGATTAAGGTGCATGAGTGGGTCTTTCTAAGCAGCTGCCTCTCAGTCATCTGCTTGGCGGACTAATTATCACATGTATTTGCATATAAATGTGAAGAATGCACATTAGCTATTAAATTAATACTACAGTGAAGACAGATCTCTTTGGACATGATTTCCTACAAAATTACTGTACAGTGGAATGCCAAATATGATTACAGTGGTTGCTATTTTTGAAAATGATTAAATACAAAGGTTTGAAGAAAACTTTGAAAGTATTTATCATTGACTTAGCTGAAGGACAGCAAGCTGCAAATGCAGAGTGGATTTTGTAGTACCGTGTTCATAATACACCTGTTGCTAAGTTCCTGCTGTTTTCTTCCTCCCGTTCAAGAAAGAGTGAAATTTGCTAAATGTAAATTTAGCTCAGCAATTAAGGTAACAAGGTAATGCGATGGTGAACACTCAGCAGAGCTACTTGTGCTGCATAAAAGTAGCCAAGTTTAGCTCAAAGGGAAAGGTAAGTAATTTTTTTTGATTCTTGGAGAAAAGGGCTATCTTTGAAGTTCAGTTTTGAAATGTTTTGTCACTTGCTTTTGGGAGATTTCATTAAATATTTCATAAAGATCAAAGGGAGAACTTTATTTGGTGTTTATAGCCCCATGTCCAACCCTATTATTTATTAAAGTAAGTGCTTAGGTGTCTTATTTGTATTGCAAATCTTTGTGGGTCTGGGAGGGGTGATCTTTCCTTAGGCTGTGCAGCTGAAGGTGTCAACTGCATATGTATTTCATGTGCATCAGTTTTGTTCTAGTTCAATTAATAATGAAAATGTAATTAAAGTTCCAGTTTTGAGAATTGCAGGTGCAGTTCTGTTGAGAGGCATTAGTTCTACATGTTGTTAACCAGATGATGCCTCACTTCTATAAATCATAGAATCACAGAACGGTTTGGGTTGGAAGGGACCTTAAAGATCATCTAGTTCCAACCCCCCTGCCATGGGCAGGGACACCTTCCACTAGACCAGGTTGCTCAAAGCCTCATCCAGCCTGGCCTTGAACACTTCCAGGGATGGGGCATCCACAGCTTCTCTGGGCAACCTGTTCCAGTGCCTCACCACCCTCTCTGTGAAGGACTTCTTCCTGATATCCAATCTAAACCTCCCCACTTTCAGTTTAAACCCATTACCCCTTGTCCTGTCACTACAGGCCCTTGTAAAAAGTCCCCCCCAGCTTCCTTGTAGCCCCTTCAGGTACTGGAAGGGGCTATAAGGTCTCCCCGGCGCCTTCTCTTCTCCAGGCTGAACAAGCCCAACTCCCTCAGCCTGTCCCCATAGCAGAGGTGCTTCAGCCCTCTGAGCATCTCTGGGGCCCGATCATATATTCATATGCTCAAAAGCCCCCTTACTGAAAATATACCAATGATTTTTGTGATACTTATTTTTTAGTTTCTTCTTCAGCAGTTTGTACAGTGATATTAGTGTGTAAAACTTGTGTTTAAATGTGGAGCACTTAAATCCATCTTAAAAAATTAGCCCAGGATTGGGGTTTATGTTTATGAAAAGGGAGAAAAAAACTAAGGCCCTAGTTCAGGGTTTTTGTAACCAATATACATCCTCTCTGCTGTTGAAGAAAGGTAATGTTTTCTTTCTCTTTGCTCACCTGGATAGACATCCTGCTCTGCAGAGACATGCTCTTACTAGTTGCTTTCATTTTAACCCAGAGATGCCCGGCCTTTCTGCTTGGGTTAGGCTAAAGGCGTGTTAGGCCGAAGGCCTGTTAGGCTGCTGCTGAGAGATGACTGACAGCTCTGTGGGATGAGGTGTTAGCTGATGCTGTTGTAGCTGCAATTTGCAGTGGTAAAGCTCCAGTGTGTTTTGTGCATGCAAAAGAAGTAATGAGTAGGATTTGAATATGTAAGGTTTAAAGGAAAACATACAGAACGAATAGAGCTGAAATTGTGCATTCTCGAGAGCAGAGGATATTGAAGAGATACAAACAAGCAGTCTGGGAAGGGAGGTGCTCCTCTGGTGATTATGTAATATGTAGGAAATTGCTCTCTGTGTACCATGTAGGTAAAGGTACAAATTTATTTTTCAAGTATGTTAGGGATAATTTTTAATGAATTTCTTCTCTAAGCACTCGGATAACGTCACAGCAAGCTGTTCATACAGTATCAATTGCTGGTTGACTGAAACAAAGCAGAGCGACCTGCAGCTCTGACATCTTTCTGACATGCACAGGCTAGGGCTGTGGATGTGGAGGGGTATTAAGGTCAGTCATGCAGAACAAAGCAGGGCTGGGTGAGCACTGGCTTTGCATGATATTATTGTACCACACCAAAAATGTGGGCGCTGTCTTAAATATAAAAGGAACTGGAATAGGCCCTAAAAACACTAAATACAGACATCATGTACATGTAGGGTGTCTGAGAGCAGGTGATGACATAAAAATGTCTAGATATCTAATACCTGGAGATTTAGAACAATTATTAGAGTCATGTTAGACCTGTTTATTGTACAAATACCTGTTTATTTAGAAGTTCTTATCAATGCACGGGGAAGATAGTCCTGAAACAGAAGAATATGCCAACCAGATAACACTAGCTGGTCAAAATACTCCCATCTTAAACATCTGCAACATTGCTTCTAGAAAAAGATAATGGTGTCTTTAATAAAGGTTTCAGCCAGGAGCAGCAGTGTTAGTGAACGTTTCCACAGCAAGTTTTACCTGCTAGCTGGTCCAAATAAGTACAAAATTGCCATGTCCTGGTGCCTTTCTTGCAGGGTAAAAACAAGTAGGAACATGCTGTGAGAGGTAGTTCATGCATGCCAATGTGAATTCTGTGATTCCATGAAATTCTCTTCTTTGTTATTTGCGGGGATCTCAATTTTGTGCTGCATATTGTAGGAAAAACTGGGTGCAGTACAGTATTGTTGTGCAAACCCTGCTTGAGGAGTGGAAGAGGCTTTAGATCTCAATTATTTCAAAAGTGTTGCAATCTAACACGTTTTTGCTGTTTGTGAGCGTGCAAAAGGCGCCATCTGCTAATTTCAGAGAACTGCCCTCAATAAATACCCTGTTGGATGTGGAAGAACGCATTTGTTTTGGCTGGCTTTTCCTCGTTTGTCACCTCTACGATGTATGAATTTTCAATGACTAAGGAGTTTATCTGGTGTAAGGAAGCCAAGAAAAAGAATTGGTTTAAATATTCTTGGATGGTATGTAACAGTTCTCAAGACTTCTACTCCCAAATGAACCTTCTGCCCGGGTACTCTCCCTGTACACACCCTCTGCAGTTCAAGAATCGCTGGCTTACTGCCCACCTCATCAGTTCCACGTGCAAACCAGTTTCCCTGGATGTTGGGCCCTGCTTCTCCAATGGATGATTTGGAGCCACCTTCAGTGGTGCCTCACTCAGCTGCACTTCTCTCCCCCCCCTCCTCCTCCTCCTGGCATAATAGCCTTTTTCTTCCTGGTACTGTTTGATGTCACCCATCTCACCTCTTCCCTCTGGAAGGCCTGAGTCACTCTTCTGAGCCTTTTTTGTCATCTGCCAAGTGCTTGCAGTAGCTTCAAGCAGCCAAGGTGCTTTGCTCCTGGTAGACCACTGCTTTTCTTGCAGCTCAACCTCGCCCTGTATGCTGAGGAATGTTGGGACAGAGCAGCGCGAACAGTTCGAGGTGCTACTTTGCTTCTGATCGTCTTTAACTTGACAACAAACTGCCTTTATGTTGAGCTTCTCAAGATTTTACAAAATTAAGGCTGTGCCCAGTGATGGAGGTTTGAGGTGTGAGGGCAGAGGAGTTGCCAGCCTGTTTTGGTCATGTCCGGTTAAGAGTCAAAGGACTACCTGAAAGCAGAGTTAAAGCGAGCGCGGCGATGGACTCTGCTCGACTTAAAGCGATCCCCTACATCCTGGCAGTGTTGCCAGCAGGGGTTAACAGCATATAGAGAGGAGATCTCTGCATTGTGCCTCGTGGGATGAGTCAAGTTTGACTCGCGTATGTATGAAAATAACATTTAAGTCAAAATAACTGGAAAAGTGGATGTGTTTGTGAAGGGAATGCTGGAGGAAAGCTTGGGAAAGATGAGTCCTTCATGGACAGGTTTTCACAACTCAGGCTGGCAATCCCTGCAGGAAGTTCAGAGGATGGGCAGGAGGCAAAGCGACAGGTTCCTGCCCTACCCAGGCACTACTTCTCTGTTTTGACCCCTCCACCCTCGTTCAGCAAGCAAAGAGCAGCCTTGCTGTAAAAACAACATGGTCAGCATGCAAAGCCAGCCCGTTTGTCCTCTTAAATACAGTTCTCGCACAGATCCACTAAATTGTCTTTTCATTACTGGTGAATCGGAGTGGTTCAAATCACTTGCACGAATTAAAGAATAATCATTTTCATCGAGTTTTTAAAGTCTTTTTCTATGTGGGGCTTTACAGAACCTGTCTTCAAAATCCACTTCTTGAATTTCCAAGTGTTTACTGGAAATGGCAAATTTAAGAATCAGATGATTAATTCTTTCTTCCTTTCATTCACGTGGCTGGGTCAGTGTCAAGTTAAGCTGCGCATAGAAGTAGTGCCGGAGTCAGTAGCAGAAACTGTCTTGTGGCAGAAGCATGTGAAAAAATCAGGAAACTGCAATATGATTTCTTGCCTCCTGATAGCTTTTCTCTTGCCCAGATGTCAGATATGTAAGATCGTATCTTGACAAGGAATGAAGGACGTAAACCCAAACGCCATGAGGCTTTTCAAGTCTAGAAGAGCAAACTGGAGAGTACCTGCCAGACCTGCCTGGTTGCCTGAGGTGCCAGAGGCAACAATTTTCTTAGAAGGTCTTTTGAACACGAGTCGTGTTGTCAACACACTTGGCAAACTTAACGTGTTGGCGATGGGAATGGGAAAGTAGTAAAAACTAGCTTTATCTTCCAAATAGTTTTCCCCAGGTTTGTCTACAGTCCATGAAAGAAGCGGTCTTCACCGAAAGGCGAGTCACAACTGGAAGCTAATGCTCAAGCGACACCCCGGAGAGCCTGTCTCTTCCTGCTGTGTGCGGAGACTCACGCTTTTTGCCAAAAGCTGAACTTCTTCAACAGTGCCCCGGGGATCTGTTTCACACCTCAGCCCTTGTTGCCCCAGGATGAAGTCTTTTGGGAGCCCTGATCTGGTAGGCAGGCTATGTGTAATCCTGACGCGACAGGATTTTGCTCAACGTGAAGAACGGCACTTGCAGTCCCTCCTACTCCAGCACTGCTGGGAAAGGTGTTCATATCCACATCACACTGAGGAGACCCTTCCTCAGTGGAGGAAGGGCCACAAAGGGCCTCATCTTCCCTCAGAGGAGTACTGGAGCACCTCTGCTATGGGGACAGGCTGAGAGGGTTGGGCTTGTTCAGCCTGGAGAAGAGAAGGCTCCGGGGAGACCTTATAGCACCTTCCAGTGCCTGAAGGGGCTACAAGGAAGCTGGGGGGGACTTTTTACAAGGGCCTGTAGTGACAGGACAAGGGGTAATGGGTTTAAATTGAAAGCGGGGAGGGTTAGATTAGATATCAGGAAGAAGTTCTTGACGGAGAGGGTGGAGAGGCACTGGAACAGGTTGCCCAGAGAAGCTGTGGATGCCGCATCCCTGGAAGTGTTCAAGGCCAGGCTGGATGAGGCTGTGAGCAACCTGGTCTAGTGGAAGGTGTCCCTGCCCATGGCAGGGGGGGTGGAACTAGATGGTCTTTAAGGTCCCTTCCAACCCAAACCATTCTGTGATTCTATGATTCCCCTGTAGAGGATGAGCATCAGGCTCTGCCCTCCAGATTTCTGTAGCTGTGATGTTCTCCTTGGTGACATCCTGAGAATGAAAAGTAGTACAATCATTATAACTATAAATTAAACATTTTGCTGATGTTACCTTCACAGTAGTCGATTAATATCCTTCGTAATGAAACTTATGCAATCAAAAAAATCATTCTAAAACTTTATACACCCCTTCCAAAATCCAGTGGGCCCATCTGTAATCTGTGATTCTAAATTTCGCTGGCCAGTTATCATTGGTAGAAATACTTCTTTTATCGTTATTTATTCCAAACTTCTTTGCCCTTATGTCCTTATTGTTCCAGACCACACAGAAAGGACAAAGTCTGAGGTTTTATTTGGCTTGATTTATAGAGCCTTGGGATAACTTTTTGTACATCTGAGGTTTCTAAAAAGCCACACCAGGGTATTATCTTCTTGAAAGTCTCCTCTGTGAGCAGATATCCCCTGCTAATACGCTTTTGTGTGGAGCAAAAGCATTTTTAGTGCTAAAACTACAGGTATGGACAATTTGTAGTCATCCTGATCTTTCTTTTAACATTGCAGTGACTCTGCTGATCATCAGATTCTGAAGAGAAAGAAAAAATAATACCGATGTGTGGATGTGGGCTATTCAGGGCAGATACTGCCGCTAAATAAAAAGGGTTTTCCAAAGCTTCCAAACTTGGACGCAGGCTCATGTATCTGCAGTCACTGTGAGCCAGGCTGGAACTGACAACAGGTCATTTTTGTCTGGAATGAGGAAAATGAAGCCTGGAGTGCGCTTTCTGGTCACTGCAGGCTCTAGAGCTTTCTCTGCTGTCACTGAGACAGGGTACCGCCGGTGAGCTGTCACACCATTGCCACAGTAAACTTTGCCCTCGATGTAAGCATTTCCCTTTAAACTTGCTCTGAACGTGGTGCTGACAGTGCGCAGGACATACGCTGAGGTTGCCGGCGTGTTAATTGCATTGTAGTAACTCTCTGTGGCATCAGCAAGGGTCGGGCCTCCAGTTGGCTCGGCATCGGCCACGGTCACGCGTGAACCTGTCCGTCCCCGACAGCCGGCCCCCCAGAGCAGAGCAGCATTGGCCAGATGCAGAGCAGGGGGTCCTTGGACCCATGCTCCCGAGACTAAGCCATGCTGTGGAGTAAGATGGCTTTGTGTTGACTTGAAAACTGAGATGTATCGCACAACGCTCGTTGATGAAACACAGGCTGTGCCCAGCTCTTTTAGCTCAGAGGTGATGAAATGCCGATAAGCTAGAAGATCTGTATTGACATATAAATCATGTGTTGCTTCATAATCCCTGGTGTAGTGTTGCCCAAGCAGATAGCTCCTGAGCTGGAGTAAAGCTTACCTAGGCCAGCTATGAAACCAGAGCTCATGTTTCATCATGTCTGCACAGTGATGACACGGCTGGGAAGGGAAAACCACACTTGTACAACAAGGAAACAAGAACAAAGCTGTGCTACCTGTGCAATTTTTCTCATCCATGCCTTGGGGGTGAGTAACTATTATTCATGGACTGCTTTAATTTTTTTCACAACTGGGGATAGGCTGAAGAGTAGGATTTGGGCTGTGGTGTCCAATTTTCCTGGCAATTTTTTAAGGCTTTCTTAAGAGGTAATCTTGCCTAGAAGAAGCCTACCCCTTAGAGGAGGTCCTATATATACACGATAACGTCTGTGTACTAGAAAGAATGCGAGATCCTCCCTTTTGCACAGTAAAGCAAGGTATAGCACTATCAGATTGAGTTCCTTCCAAGTTAAACATATGGGTAGTTTAATGAATAAAGGTCTAGGGAAAATGTTACACCTCCTCTGCAACCTGATCAGCGATACGTTGCAGATGAGGAGGTGGTGCTCTGCCCTGCCCAAGCAGCAGGTATTATGACTCCGAAAGACAAAATATGGCTTAGCTTGCATGCAGTGGGTAACGCTATGGCTACGTGAAGAGAAACCTCAAACATTGGTGGCCACGTCTTCCCAACTCTCACGTCGGATGAAGCGTCAGTGTGCGACACATGCTTGCCCAAAGGAGTGGAACGAAGGTCTCTCTGCACTTTTGCCTTGGTCCTTTTCTTGGCACTCGGTAATGAAGGACTGTAGTATCCTCCCATCCTGCGAGACACAAGGGCTTGACTACCTTGGGAAAGCATTCACGTCGGCAGGCCCAAGCTGCCAAGGTGGTGGTTGCTCCTGACTGTGGCTACGTGCTTGCCGTGCAGCTAGTTTCCACAAGAAAGTTTACACTTCTCATTGTACGTTTGATTCTCCTTCTCTTGGACAATGTATAGTCTAACGTGGAAATGAGCAAAACTTGAGAGAACTTTGTCTGCACTGAAACAGTAACATGTGGCATAGGAATTCAGTGCTTTCCATATGAACACATGTCTTTGCTGCTTCTCTTTGGGCATATGTAGAGAGGAGAGGAGACTGCACACACGAAACACGTCTGACCGTGATGTCAGCCTCAAGCCACAGAGATGGATCCCTGTGGCCCAAGCATCTCTGTATATCTGACCATTTTATTTTGGCTCCCAAAGTTGCAGCCATATTTCATCAATACTGTATTGCCATAGCAAAAACTAATGTATATTTTATATCCCAGTTCTCTTGTACCTTACCTGAAGGATACAGCTCTGCTCCCTCTAGTTATTTTGTTTCCAATGTGAGATATCACAAATTTCATAGAATCATAGAATCACAGAATCACAGAATGGTTAGGGTTGGATGGGATGTTAAGGACCATCTAGTTCCAACCCCCCTGCCATGGGCAGGGACACCTTCCACTAGACCAGGTTGCTCCAAGCCTCATCCAGCCTGGCCTTGAACACTTCCAGGGATGGGGCATCCGCAGCTTCTCTGGGCAACCTGCTCCAGTGCCTCACCACCCTCTCCATGAAGAACTACCTGTTCTTCAGCATTACCCTGTTTCAAAGAAGGTTTGAGATGTGGCATTGACAGTATCACAGCCAGTAACTGGTATCACCAGACTGATTTACAAACCATGAGATTTGTCTAAAAATTAAGAGAAACTTTTCACTGTATCCTAACAGTCTGCATTTCAGAAAAGAGAGATAAGTTTCTTTTTTTATTCCTACATGCCTATACCTGAAAAATTCCTAAGGAGAATAAATGAAACCAAATCACTCATGGGAGGATTCGAAAATGGAGCAACACTCTGCACAGGTAGGTAGGTAGCTGGATCTCTGTGTACCTCAGATCCAGGAATACTGTCTCACCACTAGATGGAAATAGTGGATTTTACATATGCTGCATTATCAGCAGTTATACCTGAATACTATTTGCATATCGTAAGCCATCTGCAGGCAGCACTGCAAAAATTCTTTGCTGGCACACATGGAGTAAAGCCAAGATTTCTATTTCTAGAAATTGTCCCCGTTTTACAAGACTGAGGACTTCCCAGTTCCTGAAGGCTGATTCTGTTTGATCTAATTGCTTTTCATTTATCTGTTCTGTAAGCAACCAGAAAAGAACTGCAGGACGGATGGCATTCTGGTTCCACTACTATAAATTAGGTAGCAAACATCAGCCTAATTTAAAATTTACTCCACAGCCTCTTGCGCAAGACAAAAGAAAAAGTGGAAGTTGAAAGTCTTTGTTTCAATGTACCTACTTAATGATGAAAAAAGCTTGCTGCCTTATGAGCTGACGCTCTAGTGGTTTGCATTATTAAAAGCAAGCACACAGTCAGAGAAGTGGAAGGTAATTAAAGGCAGCTCAGTGGGGAAGGATAGTTGATCAGAAGGATCTCAGCTGAATAATGAGCTGATTACTTGGCGTATGACAAACCTGACCTTTTCTAGAAAGTATTGAACTTTCCAACTGATTCAGTGTAGCTCTAAGTTGCATCACTGCAAAGCATGAAGGGAAGCGGACTCCTTGCACCAAAACATTTGGATTCACAACACCTTCTCATGTGAAATGCTGGAACCAGCGCAGACACCTTGCTGTCTTCTCTGGTTTTGGCAGTTCAGGCTCAGACTCCTCCACAAAAGTACTAGCAGAGAAACATAGCCACGGCTACTCCATCAAAAAACTCCGGGCACTAAGCGTACCTCCAGGTTTTTATTTGTCTGATCAGGAGAAAGTAGTGATGGTTTTCATCCAGGCTGGTACAAGACCAAAGGAGGCAGAGATTGACATAACCCTGATGCTGGAAACAAGTCTTGAGGGTACATTGGAATCAGGAGTTCCACTGTGACTTAGAAAGAGCAGCTTTCTCACAGAACATGACAGCACATCTCTGCTCACCTGACAGAATTTGCCAAACGATTGGCCTGAACCTCACGGGGCCTGGTAACTGTGTATGTTTTGTGTTGGTACTTCTGCGCGGGCGTACAGTAATGGCAGCTGCTGCCTTTTCCTTTAAGAAGTAGGAATTAGGGTGTCACGGCTCATTACGGACTAAAACCAAGGTACCAAATCCGCATTTTTCAAGCGCTAAAGCAGGAGGATGCATTTGGGCTTTGATTTCTCCCATGTACCACAAGTACCTGCGTTAATTCTGTGTTTTGACTGCTCGTTTGCCCCGATCGCTGTGTATGCAACAGGTCTGCTCCCAGGCCGCAGCACGCCGTGGGCTGCTGTAGGTCAGTGATCCGTGCTACACCAGCGGGACTGGGGAATACTGGGGAGGCTGCAGTCAAACCCAGTGAACTGCTTTGGGATGCTGGCGCCTTCTGTCTCTGTGCCGTACGATGCCCTATGCTTGTTTGTCCCTGAATCGTCCCTAAAAAGCACGATATGTAATAAACGGCCTAATTCAGGATCCAGTGCCCCGCATATAAAAAAAAACTTCCTGGAGCCAAACTCCCGGAGGCTGGTTTTGGACCCCACGGGCGCCCCAGCACGGCACTGCGGGCTCTTTGCC
>NW_010256789.1:28952-37642 GCF_000690775.1 Eurypyga helias | reverse complement strand
GGTGGCTGCATGGGCCGGGCCGCCCCTTCCGTGCGACATAACAGAAGCGGGCGATCGAGGTGAGGACAGTGACTCTCAGGAAGGCGCTGCCCTCGCTCAGGGTGCAGATGCTGTCATCCCAGCGTGAGCCAGGGGCTGCCGAGCAGGGCTGCTCGCTTCCCGTCAGAAAACGCTGCTTTCCAGAAACGGAGTTTTTGAGGAGCACCAGTGCAAATTGGATAAAACTGTGACGTGTTTTCTGGGCCCCGGGGTGGGAATCGGCAGCCTGCCCGCAGGTCTGTGACAGCGCTGCAGCAGGCACAGCCCGGGAAGCTGCGTTTCCCGTGCACCAAGCAAGCTGATAAATAGCAGTATTTTGATAAACACCGGATAAATGTGCTGCATTGTGGCAATAGACGACTGAAACTGTCCCATTTCAAAAGTTTCCTGTCCTGATTAAACTTCCAAGATAAGCTCTGGCATCGTGTAACGTGATCTTGGCCAAGTCCTGTTGGGTTTTGTTGTATCTGTAAAGCAGGGAAAAGGGGTTTGTGTGTCTGTGGAATGATGGGATTTAACAATTAACTGGAGTGGTGTCAGGAAAGTGAAAAATTCTCAAAATTCAGGCAATACAAAATACGTGTTTCCCTCTGACCTGGCTCCCTTTGCTTTTCAGAGGTGATGTTTCTATCAAGTAGTGGATACACCTGAGAATTCAGCCACTGTAGACTCTGTTGTCATTTATCCTTAGGAAAAGGCAAAGCTGCTGAGAAGTCAGCCTGCTCAAACTGTGGAACCCAAAGGGCTTCTGTACGTCCAGCAGAGAGAGTTTGCAGTGACTACTCCTAAAGATGGTACGGAGTAACACAAAGGTTTTTTCCTTCGGCCGAAGCCATGGTTGTGAGAGCGGAGTTCTTACAGCGTTTCTCTCCTTTTAAAATAGGGTCTGTTTCCATTCTTGGATCAGATGATGCAACTACCTGCCACATAGTTGTGCTCCGACACACAGGTATCTTTAAAGGATGTGCAGAACAAAGCCTGTAGCTCTGAAGTAATGAATTAGTACCGGTTTGTGCTGCACCGATGAAATAAACTGCAGTTACGTTTATAGGAACTTCAATCTCAGAAAGTCACATGATGTATTAAGGGAATGGTCAGTGAGTTGGCATGTTTAGCGTCAGAGGTTCCGTGTTCCGGTTGCTCCGTGAGCAGATGCTCCACGCGGTCTGCTCCTGTGGCCGGTGGCAGTTGCAGACGTTGGCTGTGTTCAGCTGTTGGGGCCTGCAGGGATTGGGAATGAGAGGGATGGATTTGCATAAGGATCCTCGCCACGTGCCTGGGTTTGTGACATTAGAGATGTTGCCTGGTCCCAGTTAGGAGGGTGCTTGTACCCTTCAGTGAGTCCTGGTGGTTTTATAGTGGGGCACACGAGGAGGTCGTTGCGTCAGCCCACACCTTTTGCTGGAGGCCATTGTCCCTAGAGGAAGCGAGAAGGTGCTGGATGTAGCACTTAGAGTACTGCAGCAGGGTGACAGCCTCCAGCAGCGTTGGTAACTGTCTTCTCCTGTCTTCCTCAGGCAGCGGAGCTACCTGCCTGACACACTGCGACGGGTCGGACACGGAAGCCGAGGTGTCGCTCATCGTGAGTTCAGTAAAATCTTTCTCCAACTCCACCGGCTATGGAAGGTCAGCCCTGCCCTTTCGTTTCTTGTGTTCTGCTTTTCACAGAGGCTACTGCAGCTTGTTAGGAGGGAATCTGTGATTCTACGGGGTTCAGCCGGGGCAATTGCTGGAAATGTCTCTTGATCAGGAACCACGTGCAACATGAAAGCGGTTGCCTTGATGCTGCTTTGGACGGTGTTTTCTAGCAGTGATGTACCGCACGGTTCTGTTCTGAATAGTGTCTCTGTAAAATGCCCTCTTGTGCCTACTGTTTCCTGGTTAACTTTTGTTTCAGATGTGCCAAATTTTCCAAACAATTGCTTTTGGCTTCATGTTCATTTTTTCCTTCCAGACTGTTGGTCCTGTAAATTCTTTTGGGATCTGAGAATCCATCTGGGATTTTTCCCAGTCTCACACAGAAAATAAGGGGAGGGGGCAGTGGCAAAAAAGCACTCTGAAACAGAATTTAGCAAACAGGCTTCTCTCTGACTGTGGGGACTTTGCCCCTGTAGTTCGGTAAGAACAAAAACTGAGTGAGCTGAGAAGATAGCGTCTCTGAAAGCTCATGGTCTGCCAGGAGTCTTCACACAGACACTTCTCAGAGAAGAACCTGCTCTGTGGTCCAGAGTAGTTACGAGGTCACAGGAGTAAAACTCTTCATGTCTAATTGGGAATTGAAAGGTGGTCGCTAAGCTCAGTCCACACCAGAGGTGCTGACCGCTGCTGGGTTGGATGGAAGCGCACGTGTGTGATGACTCAAAGCGTTTGTCTGTTCGGGATGATCCAGTCCACACCAGAGGTGCTGACCGCTGCTGGGTTGGATGGAAGCGCACGTGTGTGATGACTCAAAGCGTTTAATTTGTCTGTTAGGGATGATCCCTGAGGCGTTCAGGATGGAGTTACTGTATCTTGCTTGGTGCATGGGACGCTGGCGAGGGAGGCTTCTCTAATGATTGCTTTGCAGTTTGGGCTGGGGATTATTTGTGAAGCTACTCACTTTGGGTTGACTTTTTTTTAACTGCTGTTTCCTGTTATTCCATCTCTGTTAGGCTGGAAGTGCACCTAGTTGGAGGTTTCAATGATGATAGGCAGTTATCACAAAAACTTACTAATCAGCTTCTTAGTAAGTTCACGTTTTTTCCACTCTCATGTCCAAAAAATTGAGTTCTGGCTGGATTTGGGTGAAGTTTGTTTGTAGTTGGAGCCCCTGTCCTCTCACGGCCTCCTTTGGAAGGGCGTGTTCTCTACCCGAGAAGGTGGCGTGGAGAGGGGTTGGGCTTCCGAGGCTCACACGCGGCCAGTCTGTGGGATGGGGGGGGCTAAACTTGTCACCTCTTCCTGGCTTGTACTCCAGCCTGCGGAAGTGGGGTGCAGCTCAGCTGGGCCTCGTTCCTGGCTCTGCTGCCAACACCCTACCCGATCTCAGTAACGTGTTGTCACTGTCTAAAGCGATACGTGGGGATGACCTACTGGTCATTTCATGCCTTAATGTGATGAGGTAAAATTTAATTACTGTTTGGAATTGTCTGATGGAATATGTGATGTGTGTTTGTAAGATCTGTAGTCTGGAGACATGATTGCGGTGCTTTACAACCCAGTTGGAAAGATCAAGTGCCTGCTTAGGCCCTGAAGTGCCCTGGCTTGTGCTACGCACTTCCAGAGTGCGGAGAGGCCTCAGCCCCACAGGGAGGGGCAGGATGGGGGCAGAGGTTGAGGTTGGAGGGAGGTGGCCAGTGGGATAAAGACAAAGGAATGCTGAGCCGGCAAAGGTCCAGGGCTTCACCCTCGTGACTCCTGCGGGCTGTGTTGTGTCCAATGAGGGTTTTGCGTGCAGTGAGGGACTGCGGTGAAGTGAGTTTTTTTCAGCCTTCCGATTGTCATGCCGGAAGTAACACTTAGAAACACCAGTGCTACATCGCTGTTACAGCTTCCAGAAGAGAGAAGTGGTCCTTCTGGTGTGTGGGATGGGGAAAAGCAGAATTAGAACACCGCCAGGGAAGGACTGGGTTTGCTCACTGCGTATGTAGCTGTTTAGGAGAACACATTTAAAAATATAAACCATTTGGGCTGATGCCAGGGCTAAACCAGTGTCAGTAAGAGGAGGAAGTAAGTGTTTGCTGTTACAGCTGGCTGCTCGTTAAAGTTATGGTTAGTAGCTGCGGGTTAGTTTCACAACAGTGAGCTGGAAGGCGATCCGGAAGGCGCTCTGTGCTCCGCTGCCTTACCTGGGAGCAGCGCGTTAGGTCACTGCCCTCCGGTGCTGCCCCGCGGCTCTGTGTGGCACCTGCTCTGCTGCCCGCCAGCCTCACGCACTGCTGCTGTCGTCCTTGTAGGAGCATTCGACCTCCAGCCGGATGACATCCACCTAGTGACTTTCTGCGTAACAGGTAAGAGCGTTTCCGTGGGATTTGAAGTGTCCTCAGCCACTGAAATCAAAGGCGTGGGGTCTTTTCACACGTGGCTTTTTTATCCGTCCCGTCAGAGCCAACAGCCCGAGTCCTCCGTAACGATTTGTAACTCTTGATTTTATTGCTGGCAGTGGGTGTGGGGATGTCCAGGAGGCAACGCAGCCAGGGTGCCGCTGAGCCGCAGCGGTAGTAGAACCCCCTGCGGTCGTAACCAGGGTATTCTGCTGCCTCTGTCCCATGGAAAGGGTCGGTGTGTCTGTGCGTCTCCCATCTGTGGGTCTCTTAAGGGGCCGTTGCGAAAGGCGAGTGCAGAGCTGTGACCTGCCGGGCTGTCAGACCTGTCACTTTCTTTTCTTCGTACCACGTTTGGGCCATATTTCCATATTCTTTGCATTTCAGCGCCGTTGGAGACTTGTCTCTCTGAAACCTGGCGCCGCGGGGGTTTTGCTTTGTGGGTGGTTTCCCCGTAAACTGCGGGCACAGCAAGCGGGGCGGCAGTTGGCTGGAGCGGGCCGTGCTCTTAGGAGAGAGCGTTCTGCTCTGGGCTCCGGCCGCGCTGCTCATGGCCCGTGCCACCTTTTCCATAGCCCTCTTAGGCTTCGTTGGGGTTTTCTGTCTGTGTGCTATGTCAGATCTGGTCTCTAATTAACACACAACTAAATGAATGCTGCTCAGAAAAAAATTCGGAAGCCCTCGAGGTTTGACTCTTCTTGTCCTTACAGAACTCAATGACAGAGAAGAACAGGACGTTCACTTCCCAATCATTTATGGAATAGGTGAGTTAAACTAGAATTCGCTCCTTGTTTTGTGGCAGGGTTGCTTTTCAGATTCCAAAGGAAATGAGCGGCTTTTAGGGGCTGGGTAAAGCCTGCTCTAACAGCCAGGTGCCGCTCTCAGAGGCACAGGTAGGGGCAGGCTTCCCTGGGGCTTTTCCTTCAACTCAGCGTAGGATTTTGTCCCCATCAAGTTGCGGTGCTTCCCCTTGGGGCTAGAACGCAGCTGCCTTCGTGGTGTTCGTTCCGTGCTTCTTAGTTTGAGTATCTCTGAAGATGTTCTAGAATACCGAGATGCTGCCAGAGCACACTAAGAAATCCGCGGCCGCAGGCTGAGAGGGCTGCGGAATACAAGAACAGGGTTTACTTGGTGGGTTCTAAAGCTCCTGCAACAGAGTCGTGCTGGGGACACGGTCATTTTAAACAAGTGTTTAGTAAGAATTCACTGTTTTTGTGTTTGAACTCTGTTTCCTACCAGCTGTGAATGTTAAAACAGCAGAGATTTTCCCCGCAACCTTTCCAGAAAAAGGGCCGGATGAGGATTTGCGTTCAGCCCATGTTTTAACAGGAGCAACAGTGAGTAAGAATAACGGGGAAGAAAGGGTAGTGGTGTTGGGAGACCAGCCGAGGGCAACGGGATGTCGAAAGTTTGGAGAACAAATACTTGGTAATGCTCTGTCAGTAACAAAACAGCAGAAAGGGCGAAGGATAGCGGCGGAGATCTAACCCTGTCTGTGAGGGCAATGTCAGAGCTTCCAGGCCGCCTTCTGCCTCGCCCCCCAGCCTTCAGCAGTGATCAGGCCGCGGGCATAGCGCCAGCAGCAGCTCCGTTCTGGGCTCACTGTTACCGTTGGAGTTGGGCTGATCCTTGGGTGGAAGGAGGGGAGCGGGGTGGAGCTGGCACGCAGCGCTGGCCAAGGGAACCCGCCGTCTCTGTAAGCACCGCCTAACCCTCCCCGCTCCCTGTGTTGGCACAGCTGACTAATGTTTACGATGCGAGGACGGAACAACTGCGTATTGGGCCTTACTTCTGGAGGCCTTTCCCACACGTGGATTTCTGGTTGGAACAAGACGATAACCAGATCTTACAGGTACCCGAAACTGGCTTTTTTTCCCTTCTAGCAGCGTCGAGGGGCATCTCCCTGTGGGCAGGGTGGGGTGGCGGTGTTTACAGGCAGAATAATCGACGACTTTGTAAAAGCAGCTCTCGCTCCCATCTTGTTTTTCAGAATCTTTCCACATCACCCCTGGCTGAGCCACCCCACTTTGTTTCCCACATTCGATCTACTCTGACGTTTTTAAAAGAACACCCCTTTCCCTCTCGCTCCCTGTTTCCCGACAGGAAACCTCGCCTCTACAAGAAAAACGAGGAGGGGTTGTGGGAGCAGGTTTGTTCTGACAAGATCTAGCCTGGGCCCAGCACCACAATGACGAGCAGAGCAGGGTGGGGGCTGGCCCAGGCGCCGTTACTGCCCCTCCACTTCTTGGAATAAACCACTTTGACACAAGTCACTTGCTTTTTCCGCGCTCCTCGTGTAGGAACTGCCGCAAAGGGCGAGGTTTTGTGCAACGGGCAGCGGGGTGGAGGCAGCGAGGCAGGGTCTCTGCCTACACTTCCGACAACGACTTTACCCGTGGAGCAAAAGAACGCTGCCCACACCTGAGGCGTGCTGGATCACAGGGGAGCACCCGGCAGCAAGGACTTTGGGAGCAGTAATTTGAAGACTCTTTATTGAAACATTCAGAGAGTATCTAAAGAATGAGGCTCATTCCAACAAAACTACTGGTTTAACACTTGCAAATATAAAAACATTAAAAATTAATCCTTGTGGTGATAACTTGATCCCCACCAAGTTACTCGTATTAACACACTTCATTGCACCAGAGACAGCAAGGGGGAAGACCAGTCACCGGCACCGGTTTTGCACGCTAGAAGAATGGCACTTGGCTTTTCCTCAGTCAACGCAGCCCAGGCTCTGCAAGCCCAGAGCCAAGTCGGGGACAGCACCAACCAAACCCGCATATTCCCGCTTATCCCAGCCTGTCCCACTACTGCTGGTGGGGTGTCAATGTGCAGCTTCAGCAGGGAGAGAGACCCCAGCCCCAGCGTAGCCAGTTCTGTAGGGAGGGGGCGGTTTGTCCCACAGTTGGGTACCCTGGGGAAAGCAAACTTGTCCACCGCTCTCCCTTCCACAAGGGATTGCTCCAAATTTTCCAAGTGCTGAAGATAACGGGGGGCGTGGGGACTGCTACACCTCAGCCTTCGCTTTTTCCTTGCCTGTGCAGGCAGCAGCCCGGGACACGATGGAGCTGTGCTGCGGTGTCAACAGCCTCTACCTTTCCTCTGAACCTCCACCTTCCCTACGCTGAGTTACTGCTGTTCAAGAGTGTTGAAACCATCGCAGACCTATTGGTTTTTTCAAACTTTACTACAACTACCTTTAAAAATACACAACAGAACTCCAGTTACACCACCTAAACAGCTCCAGCAGCATCAGGTCTGGAAGTGGCAAAGGGAAGGAAGGGGGTGTTGGTGACCATCCCCACTGCACAAGCAAGAGCCCTTCAGGCACGCTCTCTAACGGGCTTAGGCTGCCCCCCTGCGCCCAGGGCCTCAGCTGAGCGCTCAGGTCACAGCAGCGGAAACGATGCCTGATGGTTCCCGACCCCCCTGGGCAGCGGCGTCCCCCCCAGGGCTGAGCACACCACAGCCACCAGGCAGTGCTCTTGGGAAGGGTGAGAAAAGCAGCAAAACAGCCGGTGGGGACTTGGGGGGATGTTCTGCATGAGAGGCTAAACAATTTTAAACAGTAAAAAGGTAGCAATTGGCAGTTGATTAATCAAGTGCATTAACATAAAATCAGCTATTGGGTGTAACCATATTCTTCATCCCGTGTATGGCTGATTGGTTAGTTCGCAACTACAATCATGCTTCCATGCTGACAGGCAGGACAACTGCCAGCTGGTTTTACACGTGTGAACGAGCAGCTACGAATTCCACCAGTACTCTGGTGACATGAGAGGATTAAAGCAACTGTTAACGAGTGTACGATAAGACAAATCTCTGTCCCGCGGGGGGAGTTTCTATTTGTGCAAAGTCCCAGTGGGGAAGTTACAGCAGTGATTACTGTACTAGTGTGTGGCACTGTTCATGTGCTATATGCACCGCAACGCCCCTGCCAGCCGGGGCGCGGGCTGTCCCTGCAGCCTGCGACCCACAGGCTGGGTCTTATCTTTGACTTTCTTCCTGCCCTACCTTCGTGCAGCCAGCTGGCGACTGGGCACTTTGAATGTCCTCAGTGTCTCTACACGTTGCCTGCACCGCCTCGGGCTCCTCTGTCTTTTCCCTCTCTGAAGGTCCTGGCTCTTGGCCGGGGGAGAGAGCTGGGGGTCTCTGATCCACCTTCTCCAGGTCGTCGCAGTGGCTGACTGAGCTGGTCTCGCTGAACGCATCAGAACTTCTTAGGGACCTTCTAAAAACTTTCTGGCCTGAGAAGAGCGTGAAGAACAGGGTGGTGAAGGCAGCAGCACAGAGCGGGACAACACAACTTAGGCTTCACAGCATCTAAACATTACAACCGCAGAGAAACAGTCATTTGGGTGGCAGTTTGTAAACACAGGCTACCTGCAGCTCCAGGTATGTGCAGGAGGCGCCGCTGGTGGTCAGAGGCCGTCAAACTGCGGCCCAACCAGCTGCCTACCTGCGCAGCGAGGTCGCTCCGGGGGCAAGGCCTGCACTCCAAGTGGCACGGGAAGCCAGCCCGCCCAGCAGGTGACCTAGCGCTATGGTCCTGCTGCTGTTCACTACCCGCCGCTACAGAGAGCGCCACGGGTGGCAGAGCTTCACCTCGGAGTGAGTTTGTCCACA
>NW_010256789.1:0-28929 GCF_000690775.1 Eurypyga helias | reverse complement strand
AAAGCATGTGTTATAGATAATGTAAAACTTTTGGTTTGTTTACCGCTAATTTTTAAAACTCAGTAACGTAACATTCTGGAGGAAGATTCCAGACTTCATAGGCAGTTCTCAGTTAACGGGGTAACAACTTCCTGTAATCCCAGGGAGAATTCTCGGGGAGAAAACAGACCAGACAGGTGGTGTGTGCCGCCTTACAAACCTTACAGACAGGCTTAAGGTGAGCTCTAAGCAGTGCTGGCGTTGCCAGTGGCGCACAGCTCGGCGGGCAGGAGCCTGTAGCACCGTTTGGACATAAAGCCACGACGCAGAAACTTACCAGGAAGCCGTTGCTTTGCAAGGCTGGAAGCAGGAGTGGGTGGTGGAGTAGCGCCTGTCCCTTGGGCTTTTGATACGTACGTCGACTCCGTGGATTCTAGAGAGCCTGCAGGTTCAGGATTCAGACGGAGACATGAAGTTCCAGTAGCACAGCGGAACACGAGTGCTGCTGGCAAGCACGTTCCAGAGCGGCGCTCTGGGGCCTGAGCCACCCTGCTAGTGTATGCGTTACAGCATTAATGCCCAACGTCTGCAGCGTACCCAGCCCCAAGTCATGGAATCACTCCTCTCTTAATAAACGCCAGTGTCTAATGCAGCTTTTTCAGCGAGCCTCAGCGCACAGGAACGAAACGTGAACTGCACAAGCGAGGGGAGAAGATTGTCTTGGGGGGCGTTACAGAAATAGAATCGCGGAATGGTTTGGGTGGAAGGGACCTTAAAGCCCATCCAGTCCCATCCCCCTGCCATGGGCAGGGACACCTTCCATTAGACCAGGTTGCTCCAAGCCTCATCCAGCCTGGCCTTGGACACTTCCAGGGATGGGGCATCCACAGCTTCTCTGGGCAACCTGTCCCAGTGCCTCCCCACCCTCTCCAGGAAGAATTTCTTCCTGATATCCAATCTAAACCTCCCCACTTTCAGTTTAAACCCGTTACCCCTTGGCCTGTCACTACAGGCGCTTGTAAAAAGTCCCCCCCAGCTTCCTTGTAGCCCCTTCAGGTACGGGAAGGCACGTTCTTTTACGGTGGATTAAGTCACTCATGGTCGCATCGGCACAAGAAAGTGCATTGCAACTGCAGTGCGACACTGGGAGCCGTTCTAATGGGAGCGCAGCACGGCCGCAAAGGCGCCGAGCCCTACCTGCTGTTAAGTTGAAGGTTCTTCCCTTTGGCGAGGCTTGGAATGGAGAAAACCAATTGAGCACAGAGCCCACCACCGGTATCTGTCGCAGCAGCCCCTGCGAAGTACAAAGCCAAACGCTGCTGGTGAGCACGCCGCCTGTGGGGTGAGGCGCTAGTGCGGGCTGCTGGGACGACCAGCGTTCCAGCCTTACCTCTTCCAGGAGTCGCTCTTCATTTGCTTTCTGCAGCTGAAGCTGTGCTTCCTGTATCCCTTTTCTAACAACTTCAGTCATGTTTTCCAACAGCTAATAAAAACCAGAAATGATGCTGTTAGAGACAGTATTTGAAATTGCCTTTTTAGTTGAGGTTTTGGGGACGTAAACGTGGCAGTCAGGTTGTCAGTACTGTCAGTAAATTAGAGAAGTGATCTATTTCATTGTGACTGTGAATTGTGGAACGTAGAGGCTGACTGCAGAGTTTTTAAGACATTTCCAGAGGACAGGATGGCGTTTGAAGGAGGGGTGACACGCCTTCTCCTTTTCCACAGACATGAGCCTGTGACCTAAATTCTTCAAAGATCTGCTTAGCACTCAAGTCTTCAGCAGATGCTGAATCTGACTGGAGAGTATTTGTAGGTTTACAGGGCATGTTTTGGTTTCTAGAAGCCCCCAGGACGCAAACCAGCCTCACGGCACGTCTGAGCAGGTACGCGTCAGCCTACAACGCGTCAGCCTTCAACGGTGGTTTTCAACGTAACAGGCGGCTGCCCGCCCGATCCCTGTGGCATCCCATGCCAGTGTCAGCGCTGCCTTATGCTGCCAAGGACAAGCACCTTACTGGGAGAGCTGTCGGGGCGATAAATGAGCAAACCCAAGGGACCTTGAAGTCACAGCTGTGTCACACACAAGGCAAATGCCAATTTCCGCAAGCCAATACGGGTTTTAGTATAGCACAAGGCCTAGGTGACAGACACTTCCTCCAAAACACCCAAAACTTGGGTTACTGAAGTTAATAAAAACAAAGGAAAAAGGAAGCTGCTCCTTTTCCCCGAGGGAGAGGCAAAGCAGACGCTGACCACCACAGCAAGCCGAACACCCCGAGGTGCTGACTACAGAAGGGGCCGCAAGGGGCTGCGTTTAGCGTTCGGGGAAGAACCACTGTGCTTTCTGGTCCTGTCGAGACCTTTGTCTCAAATTTCGTTCCTGCCTTTCAGTGTCCTAAGGGCTGGCTCATACTGCAGTAGGGTTTTTCCAAAAGCTTCCCTCTTGTCCCCAGCATCACTTGCCTAAATGATGCAAGTGCCATTCCCATAGACTGGCTGTGCTTCCCAGTTTTGGATCAAGTGGTATAAGACCGATGTGCTGTAGCTGCTTCCAAGGACTGCACCTCTTCCTCCCTAGATGCTTCAGGATCAGTGGCCCATATTCCAACATCGGGTTCCTAGTCTCTCAGCTGCAACAGTTACAAGCCTGAAGGGACCCTACAGACAAGCCATCTCACCCTCAAAGTGGCGCAGGGGCTCAGAGTGGGCAGGATGTCTCCAGAAAACACTGCCGCCATCAGCGTGTTCCCACGGGCAGAAGTAGGCAGAGGAATTCCAAAGTTCTATTTCATTTTATGTGAGGGAATTAAATGCCCAACGCCAGAGGAATGAAGGGGCAGACGTTCATCTGGGCTGCAGGTCATTAAGCAATTCTGCATCAGGACTCTAATCAGGTAAATGCTTTTACAAAAAGGAGTTGCATCATCAGCTTTATTACTTCAACAGGTAATTTGTAATCTCCATTTTTAAACCATCAATTTAAAGTGTTTCTCACATTTTAGGGCATAATCTTATCTTAAAAGGTGGTATATAAGCAGTCTCAATCCCACTGCATCTAGTGGTGATGAGAAACATCAGCTCACAACCAGCCCCACCTTCCTTTTGGTTTGGGTTTTTCTGACAGTTTAAATCTCAGTGATAAAATAAGCCTGTTTTAGTACTACTAAAAGTTTTTCATCAGAACTGCTGAGCACGGGACCATGAACATAAATCAGGACATGCTCAGAGTATCATAATCCTGTAACAAGAGTTCTCCTTCTGTGGACATGGATTACTGCTTCCACAGCAATCACCACTCTTCGTTGAAGGCGAGCGCATTTAGTACTTTCACAAAGAACAAAACCAGGTCCTGAAGCCAATATGGAAGGGGAAAAAAAGAGGTGCTGAAATGCTCTGTGGTTTATCAATACATACTCTTGAATTTTCTTCGATTTCTCGGCCTGTTGCTGCAATAGTTTCGACTAACTCCGACACGTCCAGATCCTCAGTTACCATGCCAATATAAACACAGTTCTTCTGCGCTCCGAACTCTGGACCTGTGAGGACAGGGAGAATCAAACACACGATCTCCCAACAGCGCCCGCTCGCGGATGCAAATCTGGAAATCCCAGTACCTATGCGCGCACCAGTAAGGAGGGGCACTGTCTGCACAGGTACCGATGACGCAGACTGAAAGAGCCCAGCCCTGCGGGTTATCGAGAGGGGAAACACCACCTGAACAAGAGAGCCAGTGGGTATTTCATACGGCCAAGGAGCTGCATATGAGCAGTGCTGAGTATGCTTCCAGCTCGTTACTCTGCCATTTACAGCTCAGCGGATCCCACGGCTCCAGGGCATTTCATTTTTGAAAGCTGACCAGAAGGAGATCCCGGTTCCGAGTACGCAAACGAGTAGTATTTCGGCTCTAACACCACACCATGTGAAAGTGCTGCTAATTACCCTGGCAGACACCTGGGGCTCTCAATCCAGCCTTGGAAAGCAGGGACCTGCTTCGCACCAGACCCAGCACTAACCAAAAGGCTCCCTTTAGAGAGGAACACTGCAGCCAGCAAGGGAACCCTCTGCGGCACAGCTGCTCCTCAGTCGGTTATCAGGGGCGTTCCCAAGGGTCACCCACTGCCACCAGCCAAGGGACTGCTTCCCCCCAGCAGCGTGAGGCTGCGTTAGAATGACCTGCAGCACCTACTGAACCACTCTACCGACTGTGAGCTTGAACCGAAGCGTTTCAAGGCGGCGGTTACCCAGAGAAAAGGTGAGGTCTGACTCCAGTTCATTTAGTTTTTTCAGAAGTTCTGTGTTGATTTTTTCTAGTTCTTGGTCGCCATCGTTCTTCCCATCGCTTTGACAGTCGTATCTTCAAACCAAATCAGAAGATGGTGATTTCACCTCACAGTACATACACAAATAATATACATTTAGCAGGTTTCTACAGATTTCTGCATTTTATCGATTTATTCTATTTATTTTCAAGTGTCAGAACAGACACTGGAAGGGTCTCTGAGGCAGTATTCAGCATGGAAGTGCCTCCCATTACAGACAAACACGTACGTTACTTGCACACTACACTTCCATCCAACACACCCACACGCTGCCTCCAGGACTGGAACTGTCACCCTAATTTTGCTAAAACAGCTTTTCTTAAAGAAAAAACAAACAACATTAAAAAGGTAGTTTTTAAAAAAAGCACTCCAAGGCTTCAACTGGGCGCAAAGCCAGATAACAACCAGCAAACAGCACATCCAACTCCCCACTGAAGAGGCCACGCTCCTTGCTGTGAGTGCACAGTCTATCCAAACACGTCACCAAGAAACTACTGAAGAATTTACCTTACAACACCTAATCCTGGCCAGTTTAGGTCTTCGATGTACAACAGGCCTACTGTTCTTCTCACTTCTTGCTCAAATTCCTCTCTCAGTTGCAGCGTACTTGTCAATACTGGTATCTTCATTTTTAAGCAGTCCACTAACTGATCAACATCTTGTATTTCCGTTCCTAAAACTACAGAGCTGGTGTGTTAGTATGCGATAAGAGAGAAGGGGCATCCCACAGAGGCCCAAATGACGTAATCTGCAAGGAAGCCACTCGGTAGGTCAGTCATAAGCGTAATGTACAGGTAGCACTGAAATATCCTGATCTATACAACAGTGTGTGTTCTCGGGTTATCAATCCACTCACACATCAAAATCATAGAATCACAGAATGGTTTGGGTTGGAAAGGACCTTAAAGACCATCCAGTTCCAACCCCCCTGCCATGGGCAGGGACACCTTCCACTAGACCAGGTTGTTCCAAGCCTCATCCAGCCTGGCCTTGAACACTTCCAGGGATGGGGCATCCACAGCTTCTCTGGGCAACCTGTCCCAGTGCCTCCCCACCCTCTCTGGGCAGAACTTCTGCCCTACATCTAATCCAAGTCTATCCTCTTTCAGTTTAACCCCGTTCCCCCTTGTCCTGTCACTACAGGCCCTTGTAAAAAGTCCTCCCCAGCTTCCGTGTAGCCCCTTCAGGTACTGAAGACTGCAATGAGGTCTCCCTGGAGCAAATTAAATAGAGAGAGTGAAGGATTTCATAAAAAACAAGCTAAGGGTTTTCTGATATTACAAACTAATAAGGATGATGCTCTTTTCCATTACCCTAGTAGCTAGCAGCAGAAAAACTCCCAGAGCCAACCAGATCATGAATTAGCCTCCACGCTGGCATACACACGCAATTTAAAACACTTTGCAAAATGCAGATTTTTATCCCCCCGCCACGCATCAGTAATTATAGAAAAACCTAGAGGTTCAGTAAATAACTGCTCTGGGTCAGTAGGTGCGTTCTGAACACATGCACCCTGTCAGTGCTGCAACACCTGCGTAGGGGGGTCAAGCACCCTGTGTTAGGCAGCTGAAAGAAGGAAAGGTAGGGCTGATTAACCCTTCATCTTTCTTTTATAACTGGTAGGAACAACGAGCTCCTCCCTTGCTTCTCCAACTGTGGAGCCCTCAGTATCAGAAGGATATTGACCACTTGGAGCGAGTCCAGAGGAGGGCCACGAAGATGATCAGAGGGCTGGAGCACCTCTCCTATGACGAAAGGCTGCAAGAACTGGGCTTGTTCAGCCTGGAGAAGAGGAGGCTCCGAGGAGACCTCATTGCAGCTTTCCAGTATCTGAAGGGCCTACAAGGGTGCTGGGAGAGGACTTTTTACAAGAGCCTGTAGTGATAGGACAAGGGGTAATGGGTATAAATTGAAATCAGGGAGGGTTAGATTGGATGTCAGGAAGAAATTCTTCACAGAGAGGGTGGTGAGGCACTGGAACAGGTTGCCCAGAGAAGCTGTGGAGGCCCCATCCCTGGAAGGGTCCAAGGCCAGGCTGGATGAGGCTTGGAGCAACCTGGTCTAGTGGAAGGTGTCCCTGCCCATGGCAGGGGGGGTGGAACTAGATGATCTTTTAGGTCCCTTCCAACCCAAACCATTCTATGATTCTATGATTCTATGATTCTCCTTATGGATTCCAAGGTAGCCGGTACAAGTTTCTCCGCAGGAGTGCGGCAGTGTCACCCGCCAGAGCTGAGCTACCACCCATTGCCACGGCACAGCGAGGCGATAAAGCCGGGGGCGTTCTCTTACCAACAAAGCCCTCATGATGGGAGAACACGCTAGAGTTTCTCGAGTCTGCTTTTACAGGGGGAGACTTGTACAATTCCATAGCAAATCCCAGGTTCCCCAAGCAGCTGAACAAAACGACTGTTACCTGCAGAAGTCATCAGTGGGCTAAAACGCACACACGTGCCTTCATCTTCCAGTTCTACCACGTCAGCTCCGCTGGCAGGAACCAGCTGTGCCAGCTGCTCTCCCAGCTGAAGGGATAAGGTGCAGTTAAGGGAACGTACCGAGCGTGACCTCCCGCCACCGCCGACCCAGGCCAGACTCTTCCCACCCTTGAGGGGAACCACACGCTAACCCGAGTTTTCTCAAAATCGTTCCTTGTAACAAAACACTTCAGCTTGCTGGTGACACGGCAAGGCTGGACAGAGACCTAACCCATGAAAATTCAGGGCAAGCTACAAGTGTCACAAGCCAGAGGTCCCTGGGCACTAATTGTGCCCCGACTGCTATGCAATCGATCCAGAGCCGTTACGTGCTCAGGTCTCTGAAGGGGCAGGTTTCTAGAATTCTCTTAAGGTCTGGAAGAGAAAGACCAGCTGTTCACAGACACCCAGACATTAGCAACAACGTACCCAGCTCATTAATGAGGGCTCTAAAGTTTTCCCATATTCCCACAAGGCCAAGGAAGATGTCCACTGCCAACACCTTAGGCTGCAGCAGTAATTACGTGCAAACCAGTGAGGAATGTGAAAGCAACTTTGCTTCAGAGCAAATTGGTATTTTAAATCCAAAATGCCCCCTCACTCTGCAACGGACGTCAGATCGAGGGTGACTACCGAACGGGTCCACCAAAGGTGTGGTGGCTACTGAGGAACGCCTGGCAGCATTCCACTGTCACTTCTGTTTTCCTAAAGAGAAAAAGCATCTGTTCTTACCCACTGATTGAAAGTGTCATAAATGTGTCTTTCGTTGCTGATTATGGGGTGCTGAAGAGTTGAGACCTGTGCAGCGTGCGAGGGCTGATCTGAATCCAGAGAGACAAGAATCACAGAAGTGGGGGGTTATTTAATTAAACAAAAGTCAACCTGAGATTCCAATAAAAGACAATTACATTTCCTAGGTAATACGACACACCTACACCATATGCTGGACCTCAAGCAGACTAGCGAGGATGTTTTTTAAGGTATGCTGTACGTAACAAATACTGGAAGTAAAACAGAGTTGAAGACGGTAGTTTTAAAAACGACCCATAAAACACTTCTCCCAGTTTTGCGGTTCAAATACCCCAGTGGGAATAAAAGCAACGTTTTCACGAGGCAACATTCTGTCACAGCAAGCTGCAACGTTGAATTTTCTGCATTCAGCTACTTTTTTGGATCGAGTTTTAATGATTACTTTCCGTTTTAAACCACACTAAAATAATACTGAGGATTTAAGTCCATTATACACATTAGACATGCAGAAATGGCCAAACATCCTTACATCCTTGTAAATCAGGTGGGTGACTTCTCCCTAGTAAAGCTTTTCAAACAAACACATCAGTGTACACAGCAATCCACCAAGTCCGGGACCTGGATGAATAGCGTTGCTCCGTGAGTGCTACCACTACACAGACTGAAACCAAACCCCATCCTCCGCCATGTCCAACGCAAAAGATCCACAGACAATTAAAATCAACACTCATAACTACCCAGTTTTCCAGCAGTCTTTTGCCTCATCCCAGCTGGACACTCCCCCCCCCCCCCCCCAGCAGTGTGCACGTACAAACAGCACGACACCCCCTGTTGTAACCGAGAGGACAGACATCCACTCCCTGCGAGAGCACGTCTAGGGCCACACGTGCCGTGGCTACTGTACGCCCACAGCACGGTTTCCGGAGCCGTTCCGAAGGTGCTCTGCTAGTTTTAAAACTGTCACAATAGCAAGTGTGATCGGTAAAAGCAGAGAAACGTGGTTCTTGCCAACAGCCACCGAAAGCCTAAACAAACCCAAGAACTCTTCCCCCATCAGTACACGCAGAGCGACTTCCGTCATCTGCTCTCAAGATCAAAATCATGCAATTCTCTCATAACAAGTAATTTTCTGGCTTCTGAAGCAAGGAAGTTTAACACACCACAGTCTGTCTAGAAAAAGCAGTGATCGCACGTATGGATTCTGTCACCAGATTACACCAGCATTCACCACCTTTTGAAAGCATGTTACACGAGAGAAGTAAACTACAGAACATCTACCTCAAATTCATTTTATAAATTTGTAGTTTAAAAAAAACCCATAGAGGGTTTTTTTGGTTTTAAGAAAGTGACATACCTTTATTTGAATAGTCCCGGAAGAACTTGAAAACCACCACTGGTGAACTCAGTTCATCTTCAACCTTAAAAATAAAAGTTTGGCATGTTTTCACATATTTTTTAAAAGATTTAACACTGTGTGTAATCCCTTGGACTGCTGAGCAGAGCAGATAATTTGGTTTCAACAATGTTCACACTATCTCAGTGCTAGGTGGTGACTACAGGAGTGTAAGCAAACACAGGACAGTAATTCGTAATTCAGGTGAAGCAGAACTGTACTGATTTAAGGTACGCATAATTAAAGTTTGGGCACTATAAAGCTAGAAACCTAAGCATGTTCATTAGCAAATATACTGTATAAAATAGTTTATTTAGCTTTAAAAAGTATTTTCAGATATTAACATTAAAAAGAAATTGTCTTGAAAATTGCCCCAGAATCGTCAGGAGAACATCAATAAAGTCCCAGGAGGAATAACAAGATTGTAAGTGATCCTGCTCTGGGGATAGGAGAAAGGGACTGGGCAACTTCCGGAGCCAATGTGAGGCTACACTCCCAAATCCTAAATACTGCAAGATTTATTTAAGTAGAAGGGGGAGGTGCTACAGTAACTTCAACTTCCAGAGCCATTAATGTTCTCAGAAACACAATTTTTACTAAAATGGTTCATCACTCAGAATGATGCAGAAGCTACCTACTGCCCCAGAAACCTAAGCCGAATATATTTTCTATACATGAAGTGTCAATTACAGTTCAATGTTTTTTGGAAAGAGGGGGAATAAAGCCACCAAAGCCTGTTGAACAGGACACCTCGCAGACACTGAATTGGGAATGGATAACGTCAGACGTGACTTCTCCGAGTGTTTCTGCAGCAGAAACCCCAGCTGGGATGGTTTCTGCATACAGTTTCACAGGGGTGACAGCACCGTCTCAACAGCAGGGTGAGGTGCAGCCAGAACAGGCGAGAGGCTTATGGAAACCGGGTTCATAAACGCGTTACTGAACTAACCCGGTTTTTAAGTGGAATTAAATCAACTTCTGGATGTTCTCTCAGCTCGGCGGTGTGCAGGAGTACATGGCAATGGAAAAAATACCATCTAGGGGCCACGCAATTTCACTGAACACCAGAACCTAATCAGGAAGGTACCAGGTATCTTCAAAACAACGGCTATGACTTCAGTAATATTTTAAAATAACTTTTGTCATCAAAGTTATCATTTAACAAGCAAAGACAATCAAAGTATTAAATGTAGACTGTACCGAAGTTTTAATGAAATCCAGGTTTTTCAAGTTTTCCAGCAACCTTTGACTCTGAAAGACCACAGCAGAAGGGAAACAAAAGGAAGAGATAAACGCACAGTTTTAAAAGTTGAAAATTGTTCTGAAAAACATTAACTAATCATTACCCTCATTTCTATTTCTGAACAAACCCCTGTGATGCACCAGAGATTCACCCAGTTCCTATTTGTAAGAAAGAGTATTTTCTCGTTTTAGTAAAACACTGGCTACAAAGCAATTTTCATTAAACTAAAGCCCTGGTGTGTTTGTTAACAAGGTCCCAGAGATATCACCACCCCGCTGACTAACTTAAAGCACAGTGTGTTGCAGAACAGTTCATTTCCTCCAAGCTACCTTAGCAACTGCTTATGATGGCTCTCTAAAGCAGTGTCACTAGAAAACACATTCTTACACTGTGGCTTGATAGACCATCACAAACACTGAGATCAATCCTAGATGCCACAAAATCTTAATGACTAACGATGCTTTGGCACCCTCTTGGGTCTTCTGTGCCAACAGCTTCTTCACTAACCATTACAGGAACTTTCCATTTCCATTTTGCCCTTGGAATATTTTGCAAGTGCTGTACCTTTAAGGAAGAATGTTTTGCCTATAAGCCATGCGTTTTTAACGAACGCGTTATATTGGACCTTAATTTTTACTGGGGTAAGGGCTCAGCTTCAAAAAAGTGCACTGGACACTGTAACCGAAGAAACGTTTTGAAGTCCTTTTGGTCAGGCATTAGTAGTTACACTACTTAATTAAATCAGTACAATGCAGAGTAGAGTACGAACGTAAGAACGTCCTTCTCTGAACAGCTTTCAAGCAACAGGGTTAATGTAGAGAAGCGACAAAAAAAGGAAGTGATTGTTACTTCACTCCTTAAAGAACAAAGATTAAGTATTTCTTATCTCAAAACTCTAATAAAATATACAATCTAGTAGTAAAAGCACATCCCTCCCCCCAACACTTTACTCTGCTTTCATGATCTGTAACACAATGCAAACCGATACGTTACACCGTCAACAACAATGGTATTTTCAGTTGACTCTTCTACAATGCACCATCATAATCACAGACGTGTTAACAGCTGCTATAAAACCAGTCCTAAGTATAAGGGTGTTCTGTGATTGCCACCTGGGCATCGCTTTGCTGCCGCTGCTAGCTGAGCAGTGTTTCAGCTCGGCGACCCAAACTGCAGAGAGAGATGGTGAGGGTTCTTACGAACAGTCTCCAACCCAGCGCAGCAAATACCCACAGACAACGTGCCAACAGGCTGTTGCTTACTAGTTGTGAGGCGTGCTTTATCCTCTCCACAATCCCATCATGGCCCAGGTACTGCAAGGAGAGCCACAGCGGCAGGGCACGGAGCTTCTCTACGGGCTGGCTCGATGTCAGCCCAGCTGCTAAGGACTGAAGAGGAAAAACAAGAAACGAGCCAGGATTAGCTTCTCTTCAGTTACTCACTTTTGTCAGCTTACGGAGTAAGTCACAAATCCAACAGGGGAGCTTTTGCAAATTATAAATCAGATGCTTTTGAAGAACAGGACACTACACCATGATCAAAACTGAAGTCTCAAGATCCTGAGAATAATGACTGTGAAGCTGAACGTACCAAGGACGGATCCTCATGTCTGTAGAGCGTCACTGCAGGTACAGCCGGGAGCCCCAGCCAGGAACCCAGAGTAAGAGTCATACTGTCACATTTCGTAGCAGCCTGAAGTTTGTTACAAGAAGCAGAATATAAGCCATATACATTTTGATTAGATGGTGACCTTAAAACGTAGAGCACATTGCTAAGTTTCTGGATAGAGTAGAACATACCAGTACAGAAGAGGAGACATAACCCAAGGCCAAAGTTGCCAAATTCACACTAGAAAAAGAAAGTGATTATGATACATATTTAATATGTGCTAAGAGATAGCATTTTAATCTTCAGCCGATGCGTAAAGTGAAGTAATTTTTGTTGCTATATTTTTCATTAACCATGCAGCAGATGTTGCTACTTGGTATTCCAAGACTGAAAACTCAAGAGGAAAAATCCATTTAAATCTAACAGTGTTTCAGTCCAACCTTGAGGAGAATCATTCCCTTAAGTCCTACACATAATTCAGTATCAGTTTGGTATCAGAAATAACCAGCATGCAAATATAACACTCTACAACGAAGTATCAGGAGAAACAGAGTCTCTACGCCAGGTATTTCATCATGTATTATTCCTGTATGTGTGAAACAGCTTGTATCTCACACTGTGACAAACTATAACCATATAAAATGCTTGATGTGACCAAAAAAAGATGGTCCTACAGCTCCCTACTAGTTGGTTAGCTGCAAAATTACGTGCTGTCCATCAGTTAAGACATTTTAATGAATGTCCTTATAGAGAAATAAATTTCAAGTTTCATACCCTTCGACATGGAGCCACATGTTATACTGCTCACAAAGCTCCTTCAGTCGGCCGAGTTTATCGGTGTGCCCAGCACCTGGTGTCCCTTGGATGGAAAGGAAAAAAGAGGCAGTGGCAAAGGGTAAGCCTGCAAACTAGGATTCCACATAAAAGGACCTCTTGTACAGTTGTCAAAAGAGGCACACAAGAGCAGGAAAGCGGATGTGTAGTTGGCTCTTTTTAAACAATATTCCTATCTGGTTCATCAGCACTTATGAGCAATTGGAATTCTAGACAAGAAATAAAGATACTTGTTTTGCTTGTCAATGTATGTTATAAATACTTAGCAAATTCGATGTCTTTGGCACTACAAGACTCAGCAGCCCCAGATAAAAGACGCAGACGTTTTTAACATGTTCAGAGTATGACTTAGCTAAAGGAAACTAAACCAAGATTAACATCCTGGCTTTTTTTCCAAGTCCAATGCAAGTAACAGTCGCATCCTTCATCTGCACTTAAACTACATTTTGTTCATGAGCAGTTCTGTCTAATGAACTAGGGAAAAAGCTGAAGTTGATGGCACATCCATCAAAAAATTCTGAAGTGTCCATGTGAAACTGATTTTCCACAGGAGGTCTGCACTCACTGAAGGAAGTTCTAGCCCTATTAATACATCGACGACATAAGCAGAACCGTAGCAGTACAATCCGACTTTGAATCCGTTAAATAAAAACCCCTCTACACAGATAACTATTGTGTGCTGATTAAGGTATTTCCTTATATTTTTTGACATGCAACTGCTAAGATGTTTAAGAAAAACACATGTTTATTTTGGATTTTATATATATTCATGAAATAGCGTGCTGCTTTGGTCATTGTTTGTCCATAGCACTTACCAGCATTGGCCACCAGCAACAAAGGCAGTTTTCCAGAGTCAACATCATCTTTAATCACTCTGTCCAACAGAGCAACATCCTGTTACCAGTAAGAGAGAGAGATGTATTTACAAGTATGTTCGTTAAGCAATACAGAAGTGTTTGTGCTGAAGAGGAAAATGCATTCAAAGGGACAGCATTCTGAAGGTCTGGAAGACATTCTTTAAAGCCTTTGTGGCCTGCAGTTTCTTCTTCTCAAAAGTAAAATAACCCGAATGTCAGATAAAGCATTTAAGGAAAACAAAGCACAAATATATCATGTAATTTGGAAATGCACCTCTTCTACACCTATCCCAGAAATCTTGGACTAAAAAGCACCTTACTATATGCCATTCAAAATATTTTGCAAATCACAAAACCAAGATACAAACTACTGGCTTTTTAGGGGATTTCAAGCTACGATTTGTACAGCTATACCACAGAAGACTTCGAAGTTAAAAAAGTAGATACATTAATAAGCTTTTCCCAACAACATTCTCAACAGTCATTTAACGATGCTTTTCAAAAAATAGAAAAACAAACCCAGAAAAAGCCCTTAAGGAAGCCAAACTCACCATTTGGTGTTGGGATCCAAACATAGTGTTACAAGGCACCCGGCACATGCAAGAAAGGGGTAACCCTAGCTGCAATAAAAGACGGTGGAATGTCAACAACAGACATACTCATTCCAAGCATTCACAAAAATATTCTGAGTGACACGAAAAACAGTAAACATGTGAATAAAAAGCTGGATATTATGAAGTAGGTTTCCTGCTAAAACTTAATGGCAGCGGGAAAAAAAGCACAGGACAAGTTGGGAAAAACCAACCGCCAGCTTTTGGTTAGCGCACCAACTGTGCTCGGTTTCTCTAACAAGACACCTGTGCCCTGTACAACAGCTTAACCTTAAAACTCTTTCACGGCCGCTCCTGCAATTAAAGCATCCTACAAGCTGACGTGTGCCCTGTGCACGGGCCCTGTTCTACTGCAGGCTCACAGTCGCGTTACCACTGAGTGGAGAGCAACCTGCTACCCTGACCTACAGTGCAGCTGACTTCACGCTGGGAACCCTGAAGTTCTTCCTTTCGTACGGAGGCAAATTCCAGCTGGGGAACCAAGGTCTCTTATGTTTTGATCTTTAACTTGAGAGATCACTAGATGAGTGAAATCTAGTTGAATATACTCATCATTGAACACAAGACTCGGCAAATTAAGAGAACGACAGTTACAGACCAGCTTGTTTTTATCCCTCGTTTAATAGAAGTTGAATTGATGTCTGATTACGCAGTTCCAACTGTCTGCTCTGCAACATACGCTACTTCTCAAAATGTAAGATAAAATGCTGTCACTCAACTTCAGTTATCACCTCCTGTGGACAGGTTACCTTACAAACCAAAGATAAGGCACCACTGTTATTAGCAGAGTCTACTCTCTACTCAGAAGCAAAAGGCTCCCAAAATACTGAACCTCAGCATTATTTCTTGTATCAAGTAGTTTTGGTCAATAACTACATGCAACAATTGTCTTACCGAAGACACCAACTTCCTCCAGTGAAACTTTAGCACCTATTTCCCAAGTAATTTTGACTGAGACAAGTTCCATTTATACCATTTTTATTTCTCCACAGTCTACATTTTTAACCTGTTCGTAGGCCTCTGCCTGCCTTCAAAGGCTTGAAAAACAAAGGCCCAAAGAACTCAACTCTTCATTTTGGTGCATGTTAAGTTTGAAAACTAGTGCACTGGATGTAAGGAATGCAATAGGAAAGTGGATATGGCTTCAGCTTACTTAAGTCTACTAACATTCAGGCAAATAGATCCTTGGCAAAACCAACGAGTTTTAAACATAATTAGGAAAAACTGGGCTTCTTTAAAACACTGGGTTCTGGGGGTAGTCTTGCTATTCCAAATGAGACTTTTTGAAATGGGATCAGCACAGCCTACTTCTCCCTCAACCATTTTCCTTTAACTAAAAGATAATGTTAATTAAAAATAAGAGCATCATTCAGTACAGATTTTGCAGTAACTCAGTGGTTGAAAATCCAGTAATTTTGGGCTTGGGTTTTTTTGACCAAGAGCTTATGTAAAGCACAGTGCAATCTAGAAACACTCCCTCATTTAAATAAAGAAAAAAAGTTAGCATGTAGGATCCATTCACTGGAAATATGCAGAAAATTTCTCTTCCTCCCACTGTATTGCTGCCGCAATGCACAGACTGTGAATGCAACCTAAAAGCTTTTTTCCAGAGAAATTATTTTAATTGAAACACACAGTCCACTTACAGCCCCTGAGGTTATCCCCAGCATGGGCTTTGCTTCCTTTGCCTATGTTTTTTGGAAATCGCAACTGATAAAGCAATACCAACACACTGTATAACATTTCTGTATTACTAGCAGATATTTGGCTGGCATGGAAGTATGGTTCCACCTCAGCCTCCCTTCCCCTCCCACACCGTGCTGTGCTGATGTATAGTCACACTGCTGTTTCGACCATGAGGAAAAGTAACTAAGTGTTCAAAATCACCAAAGTTATGCTTTTCCTAAAGAGGCCAAAGCGCAATCCTTATTCTTCAAAATGCCCCTTTTCCTGCTGCATCTCAACAGGCAGACCCATCATCCAACGGCTTAGAAACACATATAATTTGATAAGCTATAAAAATCTACTGTGTCCATACAAAGGCACAAATAAAAGGATGAAGGGAATCTGCTCACAAGGAACGCTAATCAAGGGAATGTGTGGAAAGACCAGGAGAGCTGCAGAGACAGCCTGCTCAGCTTGCTTGGGCATACATGTAGTCAGTCAACACAGCAGCACTGGGAAAAGTCTCCAAGAAGCTTCACTTCTAACAGTGCAAGTTCCAGGCAGACGCCTGGATCTGAAGGAGAACTTTCACTGGCCCCAACCAATTCCCAAGACTGCTGCCAAGCTTCTTGCAGGAAAAGGCTGAACGTATTTTCAAAATGGACATTTCAAGCAGGTGATCTGAAGCCAGGTAATTCTACTTTAGCTGGAAGTAGAATCAAACCCCAACTGATTCACTTTACCTGACTGCAGAGAGCTTGGCCCAAGCCTGTTCTAGCTGCAGAACTGATGTAGATGACAGGCTGCTTCGTATATAGCACATTAAATCCTTCTGTGGTATAATCTTCATAGCGTGTGTGAATAACAAGTCGACAGATTTTTAGGAGACCTTCACGATCATCTTCATGATAATAGGCTGATCCATTTTCATACCTGCAAGAAAAGCAGAGTAGATATGACCAACAAAACCCACAGCCAGTCTAGTGACTAAACTAACGGAGAGTAGAAGGAAACGCTAATTAACAGGCGGAGATTAGCAAAAAGGGAAGCCTAGTGTGTATTTGCATTTAGATTCAGAGATAAAGCAAGAAAGAAGAAACGTGGGTTCCTAAGGACTGCTTTGACAAGTTCAAAACCTTGCTCGCTACAAGCGGAGTGGGGGAGGAAACACACAAAAGGCTTCATCTGGGTGTAATGTATACATGTAAATTCTGGACTGCCAATTTTAAGAACGCAACGTGACATTCCTTAAGTTAACAGAACTGGAATGAGACACATGAAGGTAATGGGCAGAAACTTGCAAAGTTGATTATAAAAAAATCACAAATCAAGATATTCTGTAATACCCAAAATCACTGGTCGATTGTGTTTTCGAGTTTGAAGACAAGATCATAATCTAGCATGATCTATCCAGCATGCTGCAAGACGGTTTTCCAGGTGTTTTACACACATGAGTTACATAAATGAAGGATCATTGTCTCCAGAAATATTTTAATGATTTTATGGCTATTTGGCCTTCCATCTGATTTCTTAGGCTTGTTTCCCTGGGGCTTGTGGGAGTGCGTGTCTGCCTCTCCCTCACCTTTTTTAACCCTTCTAAGAATCAAACTCGGATCATCACATTCACATTTACAGTCAAGAAAGAGGGGCAAAGCAGCCAAAGACGAAGTAAGGCTGGAGTGTTCCACACTGAGGGCAATCCCGCAGCTCCTCAACAACAGAAAAGGAAACAGCAGCAGTGAAAGTGGTAGGCACGGCACTTTATGAAGCAACTCGCAAGCTAGATTGTAATTTTAGCTGTTCAGTGCAACACCTAAGCCAGTGGTCTTGCACAATTTAAGAGTGGCATTTATCAACAAATAAATCCAGGAAGTATGGAGCAGCTCACAGTGTGGTATTTGTTCAGTGCTGTTGCCTACGGGTCACAAAACCTTGGGGAGTACAGTCCAATAGCTGCCCAGCATTAACCACAAAATCTCGTTATCGAGAATGTGACTCAGAATTTCTCTGGTAGCCGTGCCATTTAGGAACATCACCGAGACAGTCTATATACACACACGCTTGCCAAAATAGCAGGATTGCCTGCAACTTCTCAAATCCCGTTACTGCACAAGGTTTCCATCTATTTACGTCAAAGACTGAGTTTATAAAATAATTCTGATAGAGGTGAGCCAATCAGCGTAAGAGAAATCCTTTGTAATTCTTACAACTACATTTGGGTTAACTTCAGTTGTTTGGTTTTTTACCGTTTCATCTTGCACCGCGCTAAAAATAAATACATACATAGATCTTCTCAATAGCACTGGCAAGATTTTCTGAAAGATACAGTATCACAAGAAAGTGTGCTTTTTTGGGTTTGGTCTTGTGGGGTTTGTTTGTTTGCTGGTATGTTTTTCTGGGGAATATTTTTTCCCGCCTTCAGGAATTAAAAAAGGGAATTTCTAATCAGTGAATCCCTCCCTGCCCCTGACGCTCCCCCTCCAGCTGATTTCCATTTTTCTCTTGTGGATCAGTTTAAGATCTCTATGCTGCACAATGAAACAGGCATCCACGAAAGATTTCACTGTCCATTTCAGAAGTGTCACCTACCATACCTGGAAAAATAAACCACATCCAGGAAAAGGAAAGGGGAAATTAACTGAAAACACCTATTAAAAACATGATGTACCCCAAGCCTCAGCAACATAGCATATGCCTCAAGAAACAAGGATTTAATGAAACTTTTGACCAATTGTATGTCTGCAACCGTACTTTGCCCCTTAACTCCACCATACAGCCCTTACAAAAGGATTTTTAGGGTAACCACGTTACCAAAAAGTTCCTGCCATTCAACAAGCAGCCCCTTTTTTGGTTTTTATTTTTTATTACACGATGTGTTTCAGACCTTTCACAGAGTATTTCAGTTTGTGGCACAGTGCTTTCTTTTGCTGACATCCTCAGTCCAGTCACACATTTTCAAACAATTAGCACTAAGTCATACATAAGTTACAATGCCTCACCTGAAAAGCCTGCAGAGCCAGAGAGTAGTATCAGAAAGGATCCTTGTTGTCAGCTTCCTCAGTCTTTCCCTGTCCAGCACTGATATATAGGCAGCCAAACTATGTCCCAGCAGAGCCATGTGACCTTGTTCACCCACGTTTTGAAGTCTGCAAGTCAGAACAAAGGAACTGCCACTGAAAACAAGTGTCATGGTTTAACTCTGGCTAGCAAAATACCATGAAGCCGCTCTCACAAATCTCCCTCCCCTCCTCCAGTGGAGGGGAAGAATCGGAGGGAAAAAAAAATAAGGAAGCTCATAAAATTGAGATAAGACCTATTTACTAATTAAATCTAAATTAATATATACAAATACTACTGATAATAAGTAATCAAAATAACAGAAAATAAAACATATGATACAATATGATACAATTCCTCACCACCCACTGACCAATGCACAACCAGGTCCCGAAAAGTGAGAGTGAGACCCAGCGAGCCCAAGCACTGCCGCAGCAGATTCCAAGCGAACCTGATCAGTGACAACACGTCCGGGAAAACTATACCAACCCACCACTCCCTCACAAACAAGCCAGCACAGGAGTTAGCAAAGCAGCTAACGCAGGAGTCAGGGAGAGGGTTGGCAAGTGTACGGGAGCGAATGAGAGAGAGGGAATAATGGCTCCCAGACCCCCTCCTCGCCTCCGCTCTGAGCATGACCTACTATGGAATGAAATACTTCCTTGATCAGTTGGGGTCAGGTGCCTGAACTGTGTGTCCCCTACACTGACTGCAGCGAGACAGCGAGAGCTGGGAATGCAGCTGCAGGATCAGGAGTAGAGAAAGACCTTGAATCTGGTGCAGGCATTGCCCAGCGCCAGCTGAGCTCTTATTAGCGCTGCTCGCAGCATCCAGGAACACAGCTTCATAGCAGCCACGGTAAAGAGAGTTAACTCTTTCTTGACTAAACCCAGCACAAGAAGTCACGAACACGACAGTGATTTTAGGTTTGTGCATTTTTAGAGGGGCAGAATTTGTTGATATGCAATTTTAAATCTTAGAGTACAGTGTACCACAGCCACCTTCCTGCTGCTGTGGATTACATACAAAAATACCAGTGCAGACAAAAGCACTTGCACTTCACTTGGTAATATCTCAACTTCATTTTTAGCCCATCAGCCATCCCGAGTTGGAACCAAGCACCTTATCTGGACTTACTGGGACTTCAAAGTGCATTAAACACACACCTTTCTCTCCTCATGCAGAGGAAACTCAGGAGACATTAATGATATCTTCAGAGGCAGAGCTTTTATTAGTTTGTTGGGGTTTTTTTTTGTTTGTGGGGCTTGTTTGGTTGGTTGGGTTTTTTTCATGTCCAAACTGTTTTTCAAATGTTAGTTTTCAATCATCTTCTGCAGATTAGTGAGTGTTATTTCCATGTTACAGAAAAAAGGAAACTATTTTTTTTCTTTAAAATCTACAGGGGGAGAGTATAATAAAAATTATTGGTATTCAAAGTTTTATAAGACTTTCAGGCTTAAAACAACTTTCAGAAAGTAGAAAACAAAATGAGCTAGCACATCGAAAACAATTTCCTTGTCTAATTCAATTTAGTAATTAGTAATTAAAGTTTTATAACTTTAAGAAAGCCAAGCCTAATGCATTATTCTGGTTCACTATACAACGTAAGTTGCCTTTAAAAATTACATCGTTGCACAATATAAAGTGTAAAGATAAGTTCTATAATAGTCAGAATATAGTATCTTCCACATAAAGCAGTTCATACTGGCTTACCGGTAGGCCTGTGAGGTTTCCTCTTCCTCCTCTCCATGCATTAGGTTCTGCACTAACTGAAGTATGCTCACCATATCCTGGCCACTGGCATGCAGAGGACAGGAAAACAAAAGCCACATAAAAAAAAAAATGGTAAGTACCAGCATCTAACAAAGGGGCCATTTGAGTCACTGCATGGTAAGACACGAAACAACACTAGACTTTCAGAGGGCTGAGTACAGCAACAAAATAAATTGTTCCTTGCGCTCAGAAAAACAGATCATGAAGATGAGGTTGCTGAATTCAAACCCCTACTTAATTACAGCAGGACACTTCAGGAAGTACAAGCTCAGATTCATAGAAAAACAGATCTGCTGAAATCTCAAAGTTTGTACTGAAAAGTTGGACTTGACAACGTTTAATTGCTTATTGCTACACAGCAAAGTAAGGAACCACATGATCCAACTTCAGCACATCTCTTAATTACCTACAAATATTAGTTTCTGGCAAACAAAAGCAACACTGGACTTCAGATGTGATGCACTCAAACATGGTAAAACTGGAAGAGACCCACAGCAATTCAGCCTGTATAACTGCAATTACAATTTACAGTAAGTGTAAGAACTTTGACAGCTGAAATTGCTTTTTATTGTTAGAAAAGCTAATTCAGTGTCTCCACTCAAAACCAAGTTTATGTACACAAAAGACAAGTAGATTTTGCAATACTTTCTGAAGTGACAGCTGGGACTCCTGCAGGACTGTCTTCCAAAGCAGCTACAACCAATGTAAATCTTAGGTTTCAGGTACATTGATCTTATGCACAAGAGCTCCGTATAATGTTTTAAGACAGCTGTACTGAAAAGATGGGGGAGTTAGGGTTTGGTTTGTGGTTGTTGGTGGTGTTTTTTTAAGGTTTTCTACCTTATCGGTCTCAGGGGTTTTTATCTGAGTGTTTTAATGAATCTTTAATCTATAGCACGAGTTTATCTATATTTACTTTAAGTCTCAATCAGAGCTGTAGGCACCAATACTTCAGCAGATTCCAAGAGCTCAACATTTCAGTCACAGAGGACAAGTAGTTTTTTTTCTTTTTCCTACACGAATATGGCAATAGTTGGTATGATAATAAATTTTTTTTTCCCCTAAGTAAGTATGGAAAACACTGATGTAATGCCCGGCCTTGCAAATGTTCACATCTGCATTAAAAGAGAAGTTGCTTGGAAAATACATGTGTTACATGTATTTTACAGATTCTGAAAAGAGCATTATCTAAAAACTGTTGTCGCCTACCTGCCTTGGAGTGGTCCAGGAATATCCTTCCGTGAATACTTCTTTTCATTTTCCTCCTCCACTTTTCTAAGTTAGACACAAGAATAAACCATATATTCACTTGGTGTTTTATAACATCAAATATGTAGTTAACTTTGACTTCCAGAAATACATACTGACAAGTTTGCAATCTATTTCACTGACAACAATTTTATAAATAAATCAGATGAGACCAACACAAAAGTTTAGTTTAGACTGAAATAAAGAGTTCCTAAGTTTTGTTTATTTAGTTCTTTTAACAGAAAATGTCAAACTTACAGAAAAGTCACATATTTATAGGAATTAAAAGTTACTTGCACAGCAATAAGAAAAAACCCCAACATCTGATAAAACACTCGCTGGGCTTGCTCTGAATATTACAGACTGCAGAAAAATATGTGCATTTATTTTGAAAAAGCCATCATTTGAAAAATAATGGTGATTTTTATAGGTGTAAGCTTCAGAATGACACTGCAACCTTAAACTGCTTGGAAAATGAGTTCTTTCTTGCTTAATGACAGCAACATTAACAATCAACCCCTTAGCACAAACAGCCATTGTTGGTGTAGCTGTTATCCTCTGCACACACCTTTGATTGTCTTCCAGCATCTTCATTGCTTCATTCAGATTCTTTCCCATTTCGGCTAGAGTAGGGTCAACCATCTTTCAGGGAAAAAAAGATAACAACTTTTAAGAAAAGACCAAAAAAACATTTATCTTACTACTGTCCCCACAGCATCCTCAATACAAATTCATGCACCAGCCAGATTCTTTTCATTAGTCTGTGTGTACTCATTAAAAAAATAGTTGACTATCCTGAACTCAAAGATATATAAAATAAGAACATACTACTAACGTAAAACCCATATCACAATTGAGTTTTCATTTGGATTATTTTATTACTGATAGTTCCAATTTTTTTCTCCGCAAGGAAAGTTGGAACTTTTTTCTGATGACTAAAGAAAGAAAAAGCACAGAAGGCAAGAAGGATTTGGGAAGCACAAGGTGTTCCAGTAAGTGCTCATTATAATGCTTTACCTAAAAAATTTAAGCATGTGCTATTTAGCCAAATGGAATGATTTTTCTTTTTCATAACCATTCTACACCAGCAATAAAACTTCAACTACTCCCTTAAATGTACAAATTTACATGCAGTCCTATCCAGAATTTAAAAAAACAACCACACAAAAAACCCAAACAAAACCCAAATCAAAAACCTGCTAAGGGACACCCTAATCTTTCTATAGAGTATGGAAAACAGACTGATACCCCCAATACAATTAACAAGCCTTCCAGGGGCAAATCTCATGTAGATATTACCCTTCTACTTCATGTGAGAACTCATGTTCCTGCCCCAAAAACACCCGCTAGCATATCCTTAGCTGCGCCGACTCGACAGTCGGCTCTCACGATGGGCAGACTCAATAAAACAAGCCAAAACACACTCACCCCTCTGCCATACAGTAACAGGGGTGGGGGGAAGAAAAATAACAACACTCCCTCACTAACTAGACAGTGATCAGTGGATAAGTACAACACTATTCTTACAAGAAAGTCACCTCCTAGAAAATAAGTTGTTTGGGAAGCTAAACACTGGAAAATTTGACCAAGGCTGGGTTTAGGTTATTGAGTGTTTTGATACAAACTCAGGGGAAAACCTGTATAAATTAACAGTTAATTCATTTTTGGTTTAGACTGCCAGTTCAACTAAGTTATTCAAATGCTTCCAAGCAATAATTCCTAGGAGAGGTTAAAAAAGACAACATTTCTTACGTAGGAAACACAAGATACCACTCATGACTACTCTAGCAAAGGCAGAAATAAAACAGTCTTCCCTGCCATCTCCCCATCCAGGTTTCCCAGTCAAACTTTCAAAACAGATGAGAAAACACCTAATCCAAATACTCTTGTAAACCTGTTTTTTCCAATTTCTGGTACCTTTAACTGATACTTAAGCTTACCTCAGTGGAGAGATGCCCTTTAACTAGGCAGGAAAGCAGAGCAGACCTGCAGCAGACAGCTCAGGGCAGAGGAGACATCCTCCCGCAGCTGCAGCCCGCTAGCTACAGGGCAGGTCAGGGGTCCTGACTGTGCTGCTGAAACCAGGTAACCCCAGGTACTTGCTCAAGAGCCCGTCAGGAGGGAAGAGCTTCGACAGCCACTGAACTCCTTCCCGCTGAACCAGCAACAGGTTCAAAGACACTGTAAGTACTATTTTCCAAAGAACTGCTTTTGCTTTAAAGAGGTCTCTTTTATGACTTTAGCCAAGAAGCCTGGCAGAAGCTTGTGACACTGACATATGAGATCTGGACAGAAACACGTATCCATCAAAGGATGGGATGCCATCCAGAAGCTTCCAGAGAAGGTGAAATGTATCATCTGGCAGAGCCTGGTTTACCTATAGCCATCGATATTAAGCTGTATTTGAAAAAATAAATAGAGCCCAATTGAAGGTAGAAGGTAACACCACTGATAGGACCCATCCCATCAGAGAGCAGACCCAACTAGGATACCCAGATTAGAGTCTCTTTGCCCCTCCTCTCCTTCCCCAGTGTACTGTAAGCACAGCCTCTGTAACTCCAGCTCTTTTCCAACAGGTCACCCCACATGCCAAGGCCTCTAGCAGCTAACCCTTCAGCCTGCTGCTAAGGTTGGGGGGCACCAGGGAGGGTAGTTGTTGGGAAAAAAAATTAAAATCCCAAAGAAGTTTAATATTTAAGCCTACACCATCCACACAGCAGGGATAGAATGGCTTGTCTGCTACAGCATTTGAGAAACAGTATTCCTCGAGGTCCGCAGAGGTTTTCCATCCCTGCTGATGGAAATCCGTGCAACACAGGCAGATACACTGGCTCATGCAGCTGCAGACACAAATGCACATTTAATCACAGAAGGTAGTGGGATTAATTTACATGAGGATTTTACACTATTTTCATCCAGAGGGCTGATCAAGAAAAGAAAAAAAAAAATTAAGTTGAGAGGTACCATATGTTCAAAGACTATTTTTAGCAAAATATTTAGAGATTTAACTTATAATATAGCAAGTGGTAGGTGGCTGAAAGAATCAGTAGCCAGGCATGGTCACACTGGATCAAACCATGATTGACAGCGCTTCATTCTGGTGCTTTGGAAGTGGCCAGTAACAAATGTTTGGGGGAAGAACACAAGAATAGTGCAAGTATTCAGTAATATTTTCTCACAAGAGCAAAAAGCATTTAGCAATAAGTAGGTTTTTACACTTCTGGCTTTTACAACATCCACTGGCTACGAGGGCCACAGTTTCATTATGCACTGAGTGACCAAGCAGCACAAATACAAAAAGTTCAAGACTTCATTGCAAAGATGAAAAAAAGTGACACACGCTGCAAGCATTTGATACTCAGAATGCAATATTCTGTAGCTAGGAGAAAAATGTAAATATGATCATTGGCAATATTTTCATACATTATCTGTGGTTTCCAGAGATCCACCTCACCAAACAAACTGAGGGGGAAAAAAAACCAAACAAAGAAAATCTTTCTTTTACCAAACGAACAAACCCAAAACCCCCCACTTTTGCTCCTGGGATATTTTAAGGGAATAGTAATTTACTGACTGTGACCAGCTCACATACTTTAATTCAGGCTGCCATAAAACACGATCAACAGCTGGAAGGCAGCTATTTGCCTCTCCCAGCATCACATGCAAATATTCAAACAGAAGCGCTGTAGATGAGGACACAAGATGCAGAGGCATTACAGAAAGGGCTCTGAGCTGCTTTTGTTCGTTACCAACACAAAATTCACCTGCTGGAATGAAATCAGATGCTAAAACCCACACTTGCTCACCTTGGGACTCCCTCATCTCACTTACCAGGAATTACATCTGCGCAAAACCCTTCTGCCAATAAGCTGACAGAATAGATAGATAACACACGGTTTTAAAAGACCTAGGAAGTTACAGAGAGCTCCATAAAATGCTATGAAATCCAAGAAGGTCTTTGAATTCTGATGTGGGTTTAATTGGAAAACGAATCCCTTCTGGTTTTTTCCAATTGCTAAGTGGATACGCAGCAACTTAATTTCTCCTTCGAATTACAGGAAGCAGAAAAACCCAACTTTTACTGCTGCATACGGAATTTTACATATGCTTCCTCCTTTGCTCACATTAGTAAGGGCATGGAGGTAGGAAGCAGAAGACTACCTACTTATTTTAAGCAGCCAGAAGAATAGGTGTGGCAAAGCTGCAGCTGAGAAAGGTTTCTGAACACACTTTAACAGCATGCCATAGTGAAGTAGGACGGTGCTGTAGTTTTGTCTGTAGATGAGCTCAAGCATGCATAAAATCCAGTCAGTAATAAACAGAATACTTATTTCATGTTCTTGAACTGGTTTTAAAGACCGGTAGACAAGTTCTTGAATGCCACCTCCTGAATCACAGGACAACACCCTTTCTTAGGGGGTTAAAACAGCCGCATTAAGTGTTGTATTAGCCTTAGTTTCCACACTCGGTCCTTCCCCTCATACCACAGGATCTGACTGTGTCCACAATCCCTTGACCTGATGAGATACAAGACACAGTGTCCTTTCAGGGTCTAAGGGGGGACCAGCCACAGCTCCTTCCTTCAAGGTGTCCGTTCAGCCTCCTGACGCCCCCAGCCCCCACAAGCCCTTCAAAGACCCCAACATCCGCCACCCTACCTTGACCTTCACCATTCGTTGCCTTCAAAACATGTTAATCCAACTCACGGGCTGACTTGCAACAGGTTTGATTTGTGGCTACTTCCCTATTTTCTAACTGCTCTCCTTCTGGGTTTTTAAGCACTTTGAACTCTAAACTGTTTCTGGTTTTACAGGCAGTATGTCACACCTTGGGGTCACCTGGCAAGCGGGGAAGGAGGGGCCATTCTCCTGTTGTGATAGGACCGAACATTAATTGCAAACTCAAAAAGGAGACTGTTGCTTCCTGTGCCCATGTTTTACAACCTTGAGGTTGCATTTCTGTAGGCGGTACTCCTAATGTAAGAAAGGGATGATTTTTACACAGTCTGTGTAAACCACTGTGCGTGCAAAGAAGCTCTCAGGTGTAGCCCATCACGTATTTCACGAGAAGTACACCTCATTTTCCCACGGCACTACTGCACTTGCCTAGAAAGGAGTTTTACCGTAAGTTACTGTTGAGAACAGTTTTATCTCAGTATCAGTATTCTTCAGGCTAAGAAAAGCTTTAATTAACTAACAAAAAAAGCAGCCACTTCATGCCTGTTGGGCTCGAAAGGAACTGGCACTGTATTTCCACGAGGCTTCTGCATGTAGGGCTTTGCTCTTTTAATCTTTATCACTTCCCTGACATGCAGCAGGATTTGCATGTAGGTCTGCTGTCACGAGTTTTCCTCCCTAAAGTTACCAGGATATTGTGGCAATTAACACAGTAACAAAAGACAAAAGTCACATTCTGATCAGGAAACCAAACCAGTTGTTTCATGTTCAGGGAAAACACTGCGGTAGAGATAGCAAGAAGTTACAGGGAAAGAATTTGCCCTATTTTACCATTGACAAAGCCACCTAACTTGAAACTTAAAATGTTAAATTCCTCCAGAAGATTGGTCACTTCTATCAAACTACAAATGGGAGAAAACCAACAATCATAGGTCTATTAGACAGCTGCTGAAATTTAACACAGATTTCCAGAAGAACTTAAATTTAAAGTTCACCCCGAAGAAGACTTCCGGATTTCAGATAAAATTCATTCTAACTATACCACTTATGACACACCATATTAATGTATAAAAAAAACCCCAAACATTTGTCTGACAAAACAAAGATAATTTTCACAATCAAACTGTGAGATTGTTGGTGTGCACACCAGCGTGTCAGATTCTACAACCATTTGCCTCCCAATCCCGTCGTGCAATGTTTCCAATTCTTGGGAAGTTTCTCTCACCTGCTAAAAACGAAATCTTCTCCCATCTGCAAGAGCCTAATGACTATACCCATTCAGTGTCACCACGCCTTACTGCTAACGAGATGATTCTACCCAAATGCCACCTTTGTTACAAGAAATAAAAAATTCTGACAAATCTTAATACAAGTTTAGAAGTACTTACCACTGACATCCCAATGCGTTACATGTATAAATAGGAGGAGCAAATCCAATAAAAAACAGTTTCCAAAGTATTATGATAATGCTTAAATAGGCACAAGATAAGGGGACACACATCCTCTGAGGATAGACACATGCCAATTTGGATGAACGTCAAATTTATTAAGGGAGAAGACTTATCTGTCATGCTCGAGACTAGATAAATTGCAGATTGTACAGATTTACAACAATCTTAACCAAAGATTATTTCAGGGTAATTCCTACAAAGTGTGTTTATAGCTTCTTACGATGATCTCGTCAGACAAAGTTTATAAAGACTTTAGGACAAAACTTGCCCTGTACTAATGTGCCTTCTCTAAATAACTGCATATTGTACCATTGTCCTGCCTGAGCCCTGTTGATAAAGGCCATATTCCAAAACAGCATATTCAAGTAAGTTTTACTTAAGTAATTAAAACTTTTCAGAACAAGCAGAGTCACTGTTACTTTTGTCACAACTAGTAAAGAACTTAAGAGTATTTGATAGCCTTTAAAAGCTTAACATTATAGTCTTCATATGAATTGCAACATATTAAACTATTTTGCGACCAACTCATTCACCACATCAGAAAGATACTTGCTGAGTTTCCTTCCTATTCATGTCACACAAAATTCTCTAGCCAATTCCAAGGATCACGTAAACCTGACCATGCCGCACACAGTCAGCGACGCAAAGGGGAAGGATGCATTCACATCTCCCAAGCCCATGAAGCACAACTCATTTCGCAGTGCTGCTGTTCTCGAAGGCACACAACAACGGCTGAGCTGCCATCCCGTCCTCACTTGCAGGGCAGCGCTCCTGCGGCACAGCAGGTGCCAGGGAAGCCAGCCGCGCGGCAGGTCCCACGTTCCCGGATTCTGACTCACAGTGACAAAGGCAAAGGAAGCTTTGCCCATCACTTACGCTGTCCCAGAATCAACATTTGCTTTGTTCAGTACGTTGGGCAGGAGAGAGCAAATACAGGGCAGCAAACACCCCCGGTATCAAATGGAGAGAAGTCAAGTAACACTTTCCCTGC
>NW_010256788.1:0-6626 GCF_000690775.1 Eurypyga helias | reverse complement strand
ATGATTCTATGATTCTATGTGATGGTACATCGTGTAAGACCACTGTGAAGAGAGAAGGACCACTAAGTGGTACAGCACATGGATGTTTGGAGGTTTATCTAAAAGTCTAGAACATGGAACCCAGGAGATCTTTTGCTTTATCTGACTCTGGGCACTTTGTCTGACTCCCAGTAGCACTGGGAATCTCTGATATTGTTTATTGGGAAAATCAATGTCACCTGAGTCTAGTAAAGAAGACAGCCTACATGCAACCCCAGCACACATCAGCTCATAGTCTGCACCCTCTTGTTTTGACCTGTCACAGGACCCTGATGTCCCTGTGTTCCAGTTTCCATTATGTATGACAGGGATAATCATGCATGTCTTCTTGCAGTGGCATTTAGAAAAGTCAACTTTACTGGGGCTTTTCTGGGGCTCAAGCCCAAACAGGGGTTCTGAAATACAAACAAAACAGCAAGAAGAAAAAATACCTGCCTTGTAATGTAAAACCCAAAGTTCCAGAATTGGAGCAACGGCTGTCCTTACTTTCTCCACCAGGACCAAGATCTGGCAAGTTGAATTTACGTATCTAACTTTTGCCTTCCTTTTTTTTCCCTTCCCTTCCCTTCCCTTCCCTTCCCTTCCCTTCCCTTCCCTTCCCTTCCCTTCCCTTCCCTTCCCTTCCCTTCCCATTTCCTGAATATCCATGCCATAACGGGTGGCTGTACCTTGGATCACAACCAGACCACCTTGCCTGGATCTGGATGCATTTTCCATGAGATAGGGCTCAATTCTTGATATTTCTGGCAGGTGGGACGGTGCCTCCTCTGCGACCGGCCACGGGAAGCTCGCAGCCACCCTGCTGCGTGGTCCCTTGGGAAGAAGTGATCTGAGACTTCATTTCCTTGGGAATTTTAGACCCAGAAAGGTTTACTGCAAAGTAAAAACTTTAAAAACAGGTGTCGTGTTGGTTTTGGCATAAAAATTCTAGCATGTGGAGCTTTCTGTTTTCAGTTTCTAGAGGACAGCCGTAGCTGAGCACGTTTATCACGACAGTCTTTGTAATTTTCTGCCTGTTCTGCAGCAATTGAGTTTTTGTGCCATGTACTGTGGTTGCTGAGCGCTTGAAAAATCTGATGCTAAAGCTCTTGTGCTTTCTGGCCTGTGGAACAGACGGATGGCATAAGTAGAAATTGCTGCTTATTTTTAAGAGCTATTTAATCCCTTAATAAAACATTCCTTCAAAAAGCAGAACAGGGAAAAGAAACTCTTCCTTTAGTAGTTGCTATTAGGTGGGGAATGGTTTCCCAAAGGAAAAAGTCATAGCCTCATCACTTGGAAGTTTTGAAATTACAGTGAAAAACGCATAAAGGCTACACTGTAAGGCTGAAACTTCCGTACAGGTCTGGCCTGCAGGAAGGAGCTACAACCTCACGTAATGCAGCTGAGCTCCTGGAGAGTGCGGTGGGTAGCGCAGGGTCCTGAGCTGCTAAATGCAGAGATTTCACAGTGGGATGCTGACCTCAGGCTGGCGATGCTCCTATAGTTCAGGTATAAGGAAAAGGATTGTTTTCTCCTTGTCATGGTCTTATAGTTTTCCCGTGAGCGTCTCTTATTTACTGGTTTTGGACATATAAAACTGGGCTAAACAACACATTTTGGATCTGACTCAGCAGGCTCCTTCTCTCCATCGCCACTTTGGTGCAGGCATTTAGTGCACCAAAAATAAGACAAGTTTTTCATGTGCTTTCCTGATTGTTCGACCTTTATCAGCCAGGAAAGATGACAAAGTTTGAGCAGTATGAGATGGAAATAGGGAAACTGTGTCCGTATAAAATGGGCATATTGGATTTTCCCATGTGATGCCACATTCAAGGGATCCCTTTTGCATTCCTGAATGCAGTGGGTGTAAACATTGAATGGAATTTCATAGGGCCGTTCAAAATGTCTCCCACTAGCCCTGAAATTGGGATTTTTCAGAGAACTACAACACTCAGAGCCAGATGCTGATCTTCTGCTCAAACTTTAAGGGATTTTCAGGTCAGAAGAAACGCTTTTTTATCATATAATTTGGCTGTCTGTGTGGCACAGTGCAACAAAAACCCTAAAGAAATTCTGTTAGTACCTTATTAAGGTTTTTAAAACTGCACCATAATGCCCAAGCAATGAAGAGTGCGGCACACTTGAAATACCAAGCCACTGCTTTTCTATTTAAACAGAAACTGAGATATTTTAAAGGCTGAGCTTAGCTGTGGGTGTTAAGCATAAGAAAAAATGTGATGCTAATGATGCCACTGGCTTACGCAAATTGAAGTTTAAAAATAAAAAAAAAAATCCATTGCTCCCCCTACCAACTTTTGTGGCTTTGTCTAAAAATTTTCCTCCCTGTCAGGAAAGGAGAAATAAACTTTGGTTTCTCATGTGCTTTATCCAGCACTTTTCTAACACAAACAGTGCTGAGATATTGCAGTAAGATTAAAATAGAAATTAAATGGAGTTTCTTGCTGCAGATTCATAAAGAAAAGGGAGTTGCTCATCTTTTTGACTTTTAACGCTTATTTTTGGAAAACAAAAATTTTTATTTACATGCATTTACTTAATGGATGTGAAATTATGGTTTACCTTTTTCAGTCTCGATTGTAATTGAAAAATATGACCTCTAGATGGCAGAAACTCCCTCTTTTGATTTTTTTGGTTTGTTTTGTTTTCATCCCTGCACAGGATGCCACAAAACCAAGTTTTGGTGTGATAAATGAGTTTATAAATATTCAGCCTTATCCAAGCCTGGAGATCTCGTAGCGTGGTATCATCCAGATGTAAGCCACACGGAATGTACTTTCTGCTTATCATCCTGCAAACCTTATGCCATACTGCAACGATCTGTCCTCTTAGCCAGACGAGTCCAAGTGCTTTTTGGTGGCCGGTCATTTAGTGCAAGTCTGAGTGAAATCACGATAAACGAAGGGCCTAAATATTGGAGGATCTGGAATATTACGATGCATGGTGCAGCACGAGACAGAGAGGTGGTGGGGCCATCACAGAATTGTTTGCACAGTCTAGTTGATACATCTGTCATGAAAGAGACTGATTTGGGGGAGACGTTAAAAAGTTTTGGGGGGTAAAAACCTAAAAGTTTAGTATCTAGGCTAAGGGGTCACTTGGTTGTTTTTTGCTCTCTCTGGATCAAGATGGGTGATTTGTTTCTCCTACTAGGGGCATCCTCTTCATACGAGGACCAGTGCTGCTGCCTCGTACCTTCTTTCACTGAAATTTATGGTTTCCCATCCTCGCCTCTAAAGTTGGGGACTACACAGGCTGGGAACTGGTGGGGTGGTCTGCAAAAAGATGTTCACACGTTACTGCAAGCAGAAGATGACAGACTGGGCCACTTAGAGTGAAACAGGCATTAAGGTACCTTGCCTTCCCATGGTGTCACGACCAAACTACACCATGTCCTTCCTCTCTTCTGGCTCTGGTATGACTTTTCTTCACTCACTGCTACTGCTTTATATTTTTAATTAGCTCTTCCCACCTCTGTTCTCAGGGTTTCTGAACCTTGACCAAAATTATGCTCATCTAACATTGATACAAATCTTCAAGATTTGGGGCCATCTTCCAAGACCCTCCAAGAGCATGCCCTACACTCACAACTAGGTACTAGAACCACCTGCCTCCAGCCATGGGAGGGATGGGTAAATCTGAGGGATAGGAGGCAAAAATTTTATTCTGGCAGTAATCTGGAGCACATGAACGTAGGAAGCCAAGGACCAAAACGTTTATTATAGCCCAGCATTGACCAAAGAACTTTGATAATCCTTGCAGTTAATTAGTGAGAAGCCTGTGTTCAAGCAAGGTTGGGTGGGTGAATAAATAACAGGAAAAAACCTTATCTGGCAGAATTTAATGCAGGAATGGCCAAATGGCTTCAGATGATGAGTCCATCTATCGGTGGCTGAGCAGATGAGCATGGTCAGGGCTACCCAATGCCTTTTTGAAGGCTGGCCTATTTGTTCCTCCTGGAACTCGTAATAACAATAAATCTATTGTTTCAATAGCCAGAAAGGACCATTATAATGATGTTATCCCAGCTCCTCTCTAGGTCCAACTCTCGAGTATCATGCACAACTCTGTACTTATCATTATGCACATCGTGAGGATGAGGCTCACTTCAGCAAAATCTAGCTCCAGCACAGGGGCAGGATCTCCCTGGGCCCTGTCCTGTGAAAGGTGCACGCTGTGTTGGTACCCTGGGGTGTTACAGACCTCAGGATCTGAGAGCTTTGGGCTCTCATGGATTCACATGACCCTTGCCCATGCTGTGCGGTGGGTCACTGTGTGCTGCAGGGTGTCCTCTGCTCACTGGGTGACAGGAAGGGGCTACAGCCCAGCAAAAGTTGTGGTGCTGCTGAGTACAGCTCATCTCACCTCCCTTTAGATGCTTGCAGCACATGGGTTTATATCTGATCAGGTCTTTAGGCTCCCGCAATTGCCTATAAAGCCCTAGCAAATGATCCTAGGGAGTGATTCACCTCGCCCTAAATCAGAACCTACGTTTGGTCCAATGACTCACTTCATTGACTGTGCTGGCTGGGTTTCTGTTGACGTTAACCGGAGGCTAAACACCTACCTCGGATGTAGACTTCTGTGCCATAGACGGGAGGTGCTTGATTCTGCTGCCCCCACACAGGCACCTAGTGCCATTTGAGACGTCCTGCAGTATCTGACATCCGCATCCCCTGGCAGCTATGACAGGGGAGATCTGTGTCTTCTGGGCTAGCACCCAAAGGTCAGATGGGACAAGCTTGGGCATCTCACATAGATGTCAGTAGTTAGAGACCTGAACTGAAAAATCAAGATTGCAGTAATGAGTTCCCAGCAGAGTGGGTGAACAAACTATCCAGGATGCTTGCATGGGAAAGCAGGTTTAATTCCCTGTCGCGGCATTGTGTACAAACACTGGAGCCACTAAAGGGGGGTGACCTGGGACATGCTCAGCCCATTCTGCTGTGCTGTTTCTCTCTCCATCTCTCACTGAGCTATTCAGTGGAGCCGGGAGGACTTGGATGATGAGTGATATGACCACCAGACATGCTTTCTCCCCTCCCTCCATCCACCCCTAACTTGGTCTGGCTGAAAAAGTGATCAAGGAACAAGGTGACAATCTAAGGAGACAAAAAAAGCCAGACACATTTTGCAATCCAGTAGGGTGGTGAGCCAGGATCAGCATTTCCACTGCACTCATTTCTGCTGTAGGAAAGAGGGATTTGGGCAAAACCAAATCACATCCATGATGGCTTCTAAATCGAAGCTGCCTGCAGTGCAGGATGTTGCAGTTTCCTTGTTGCACTGATGTCTCTTGGAAGGAAAATTCCACTGCAGGTTACATGACAGGGAGGAGAAGGAGCCTGGATGAGGTTTTGACTTGTCCCAGGTGTGCGTCTCTGATACTGTGCTAATATTCAAAAATTAAGATTTATTTCATGAAAAAATGAAAATATGATCCTTCAATTCCAAGGAATTGAAATGCCTTGGGAAAGAGAAGTGAGGTGAAGGAATAGAGGGCATCACCCATTCCCAGTGCAGGAGCTGGCTTCCATGTGGAGCCAAGGGCTTCCTGAGGGACAGAGAGGGATGTACCTGGAGGGGCCAGAGAACTCGAAAGCATTGCACTCTGTTTCTCCATCCTAGAGCATGTAAAGGGCTTTATAAAGGGTGACAGGGAGGGAAAACTCACTTTGAAACTATCCTCTGTCGTTGTCTCTGAAGGTGTCACAACTTGGTGATGCTCAAACCAAAAGGACCATTTCATGCTCTCAGCAACCTCCTGATACCTCAAGCGGGGACCTTCATAGCTCCATAAAGTAAAATACCCTGAAAACTGGGGATCTCCAGGGGCCAATTAAAAGGCAAAACAAACCATAATCAGGACTTGGGCTGAAATACCTCCGTGTAGGTGGCGTCAAGAGCAGGTGCTTTGCTGAAATGCCAGGTCCTTCGAAGAGAGCTTCAGTTCAGCTCCCAAAACCTGCAGTCACATTAGCAATCTTCGCCTGGATGTTGTTATTTCCTGAGAATAATGGCCCCGTGTGTGAGATCTGTAGCCATGCTTCTGCCTTGATCCAGGGGCAAAGAGCTGTCCATCCAAGGATGTAAGTGGCTGGTTTGTGTCCTCTCTGGGGAGGGACCATCTGAGGGGGTCTCAGCTCCCTCGCACCACCGTGGAAAATGAGTTTGGCAAGGCGTGGGGTCAGCAGGAGCAGAGTCAGGCCCAGCATCTTGTACACAGCTCCGTGGTTTGGCACTTTCATCCCAACAGCCGCCTGTCTGGGGATTTGGAGAATACTGCGGAGATGGAGAAAGGAAGGAATAGAGTTTCACCTTTTATTCTTTTATCTTGGCAACAATGCGTGGTGGGAAAAAAAAAAAAAGAGAGAGAGAAGAAGAAGTTGTGAATGGCAAAATTAACAATAATATAAGCCCCCCCTCCCCATCCCTCCTCCCTCCCGTCCATTCAGGAGACCGACAATAAACAAGGTCATTTGATTCATTCAGCTTGGGGTGTAAACAAAGTCTTACAATAAAATCCCCCCACCAAGGCCCCCCTTGTTCTCTAAGAATAGATGTCCCCCTCCCAAGCCAGCCCCCCC
>NW_010256787.1:0-2634 GCF_000690775.1 Eurypyga helias | reverse complement strand
CGCCCGCCCGCGCCGCGGCGTCTCCGCCGTGGCGGAGTTCAAAAAGCAGGCGCACGCACACACGCACGCGTTCGGAAGGGGAGCGCCGCTTTCGAGCGAGGAGGTTGCGAGCGGCAGGAACATCACTCCTGGTCCCTACAATAGGGATCTGTCTTGCTTTTGGGGGTTTTCTTCCCCTCCTCTAGGAAAAAAAGGTGTTGCTACATCTAAAACCTTTACTACAGAGAACATAAAAATTGCCTTGTGTAGGAACCGGTCACATTTAAAATGCAGTGCCAGCTTGCAGAGTAGAAAAGACCGCTTTCTGCAAATAACCCAAAACTTGGGAAACTCGCGTCTACAGCACCTGGCAGTGGGGGAGAGGGGTTGCCGTATGGAAGCGGGAATTACAGTACGCGAGACATTGTCTGAGAATGCAGCCAAATCTAAGGTTTATTTAATCCATTTCAATGGTTCTGACAGAAGCATAAATCACTCCCCGCACTTTGCCTTGTAGTCTCCTGTAGCTCACTGTCCTGGCTCTTTTGAACTTTGTTCTGGCTGGTTTGTTGGGAAATAAATGCTAACACTAGATTAAACGTTTCAGGTAGCTTAATCTTCTGATTTCAGGAAAATAGTGTTAATAAGGACCTTTGATGTTGTTTTACTTTCAGACTGTATGCCTTAAGGCAGAAAAACGCATAAAGGTAGCTGGGAAAGTAAATTGCCAGAAGCGAAGAGCACCCTCCCTTTCAAAATCCTGTAAGTACTCCGCTCTCCCACATCAAACCCACCCTATGCAGAGCAGCGCTAGTTGGTTTGAGATTTCCTGGCTTTTGCAAACACCTCTCATTTCAGTGCACACACGACGATGTGTTTATGTGTGTGCACTCTTGTATTATCAGCAGTTAATTAAATTGAAGATTACAGGGAGAAATACGAAAGGCTAGTTGGAATAGCTGCTTGATTTTTTTTTTTTTCCCCCTAATAAGAATATAAATTCCCTCGGGGACAAGGATCCTAGGGATTTGCGGTGAGGAGTAAAGCTGAGGCAACGTGAGCAGAGAACCGCAGACCTCCAGCACGCTGTAGCAGCTCAGAATAAAAGTTTCGCGTACTGTACATTTGGGGTCTTTCTAGCTATTCTGGAAATAGCCTCCTCCCGTTCTTTCGGGAGCCCAGCGCATCGGCACCGCAGATTCCTCGCACGCAATCAATACATTTTGCATAACACCAGTCTCTCTCGCACGCTGGCTCTCCCTCGCTCTCTTTCTCTATTTTTGTTTGCCTCTCGTAGGTGGACGGGGTTTCTGCACGGGGCTTTTCTTTTAAAGAAATAAGCGCCAGCGATAGAGAGTCCCAAAAGCAAGGTGTGCGCGATAGCTGGTGCCAGTCGCTGCTTCCTCGGGTCAGAAATTTCGCTGGAGCCCACCACAGCAACCTTTCCAGCATGCGGTTCGGTTTCAGACAGTCACAGCTTGCCTCTTTCCAGTCTCCCCTCTTTACCCCCCTCCCTCCACCTCCCCCTTCTCTCTCTCTTTCTATTCCTCTTACAGCAGCGCTTTAATAAAGTCACATAAGTGATTGAAATTAACATAAATCATTATTAGTTATTAGGATTTGCTCTAAATTACTCTGTGAATATAACACCAAACCCCATCTGCCACTCCTGCTCTAGCAGCAATAGATTGCAGATAAAATAAATGTCCTTACCCCATTAGAATGTTCCTGTCTCTGTAGCCAAAAGCCAAACAAAAGCAATAAATACAGAGCTTTTTTCTCTCCACTATTCAGCTGTGACTGTTTTCATCAGCTCTTCCTCTAGAAAAGCTCGATAGCTGCCTGAAAATATTGCATTTTATATCACCAAAGGGCGATTAATATTGCATTAACTGTATTTAACATTTTTTAAGCGCGAGTAATCTGAAATGAGTAAGTTTCTGTTACTAAATACAGGGGATGTCAGAGCTGGTGAAAACAGCTTAAAATATCTGTATAAACAGATTATTTGTTTCATACTTTGTATTTTTATAATGTTATGGTATAGTGTGCTCTGTTTGAAGTAGAAGAAGCCATGCTAATGGTCTGTTTAAAGTATTCTGACACTGTCTGGAGACATCCAAGTCTCTGCCTTCATTAAATGTTTATTGTCAACACTTCAGTGAAAGAAAAAAAGTCTTGTGTAAGTGAATTTCCACTGCTGGATGCTGTCAACACTTTGTTTTATTCTGATCCGCATGTACAAAAGTTTGTATACATTATGCTGAAGTGAAGAGAGGCAGAGATTTAGTGATCTATAATTAGTTACCCAACAAACTTTTGCTGGTAATTCGGTTTACATAATGACCATAATCAAGGGCTAAGTTATGTATATCGGCGCCTTGTCATCTTTCCCCGCAGCCTGTAAAAAAAAAAAAAAAAGGTATTCACGTTGACATGCTACCCTCTTGTCAAGAAACATCCTTTTGAAAATTAAGAAAAATAAGAAGAATAAATAAGTAAAAATAAATAAACCACCCAGACCTACAGCTTTTACGTATTTCACAGCTGGCTTACGCTTTTAAGTCGCTTTCCTCTCTCCGGGGCGCGGGGTGCACATGTGCCTGGGTCCCTCCCCGCAGCCCGGTGGCTCCCGCTGCCGAGCCCGGCCGGCTG